>NW_024884253.1:58088320-58322976 GCF_019232065.1 Centrocercus urophasianus
TTTTTTTTTTTTTTTTTTTTTTTTTTTTTTTTTTTTTTTTTTACATGGAAAGGAAGGAATCGAAGCTGTTTTAAGAGCTGCTGATTTAATCTCAATTGCTCAGAGAAGCTGCTATTAACACCAAGGGTTATTAATTTAATAACACTGAATCTATAAAGTGGGAAAGAAGGAATATGAACAAAAAAGTTGGAAATTACTCTTAATCAGGAATACACAATGAAGTGGATCTGAGAATTAAAAGCACCATCCTGAAGTAAAGGAAAAGTGAGGAGAAAGGTGCTATGCTGTACTTTTATAGTTAATTAGGACAAAGTCTCTAGAATGTGGAAATGACCATTTAGTGCTGCCTTTTCTTGTATGAAATTGAAAAAGGGCACAGACCTGCTTTTAGTCCACTCCAGTTCATATACTAACTAGACTCAGATTCTTTTTCATTTCCTGGAAAACAGTATTTGTGGTCAGGGACAATCTCTCTATGTGTGTTTGGAGGACAGGGAGATTGTTTAGCTCCATTAGTTTTGAGGTGGTTTTAGCAGCTTATTCTTAGAAAACAGGGAGAGTTTTAGGGTTTGAATATATTCACAGGAAACTAGTGTGATCCTTCTCTCACATATTTATAACAGGAATGTATATGAGCTGCTCTTTCTGACACCTTAGCACTTTGTGATTCTTTTGTGTACCAGGAAAGTCACTGACAGGAACTGATGCTGTTTGCCGAAGCCATGTTATGTAGTCATTTTTTATTTTTTATATTTTGTAACAGAATCTGATGCCACATAAGAAATTATTATTTCAGCATTAGCATTGAAGATTACAGTGCATTTTTTATCTTCTCTGGTTAGAAGATGGGATAGATCTCTAGGTTCCTGTTCACCTCTGACGATACTGTTTGGGTGGATGTGCAATACCCAAAACAAAAGGTTGATGGTTCTGAAAATATACAGGGATGCAATCAGCTGAAGATATGTCCAATCTAGGAATCAAATTGTATGTGACATGTTCACCCAGAGGCACCTTACTGCACTTCGTTGGGCTATGACTGTATGTTTGGAGGGCAGCTCACATATCCAGAATTAGGATTCCAATCCTAATAAATACAAAGCAAAACAGACATTTCATGGGGCCAAGGTGTTTGCAGATGTTTTTTTTCTAAACATTGGGAAAGCAAATTGTGTTTATGTTAATGTGAGTGTTCTTTCTGTGTAAGGTAATGCACGCAACAAGTCAGAAGTTTTTGGAACTTCTAAATGATTTGATTGACATGACTACACACAATCTAACAAGAATGGAGCGCACAAAGTATGAAACTTTAATTACTATTCATGTACACCAGAAGGATATCTTTGATGATTTGGTGAGTTTCTGAAACCCTTAAGAGACTTTCTGTGTACAAGCTTTTGCACATACAAACAAATCTTACAATGTGTTCTTTCTGAGTAGCTCTGACATTAGTGATGTATTCTATTCTATTTTCATTTCATAGAGATGTCACGCGAAGATAAGGATGAAGTGTAAATAGATAAATTCATGGATTAAGACTGTGCTTTTCAGATTTTTAAGTGGTTATTGATTCTCATGCACAGATTCATTGAGGGGATTAATATTTCTAAATTAAGATATTCCCTTAAATTGAAAATTTAATAAATTATTTAAATGAAATGTAAGAAGAAAAAGCATGCCCTTAGCACTGCAATCAATCATGTGAATTCCAACCTGAGCTCTGTGTTGATCTAAGGTAACAGTTATTAAAGATTAAAGCAGTGAGGTTCTGCATGCTTGAAAAAGATAGCAACAATACCCAGAACAGATATTTTAATGTTTTTTTGTTTTGTTTTGTTTTATAACTGAATTGCATGAGGATTCCTTTAGATAAGTTTTCTGAAAATATGAAACTAAAGTCATAAAAATGGGAGTAAAATAACTTTTGAAAAGTTTGCATGTTGCAAAGGTCTGTAATTCCATACAGCATTGTTAGATTTATTCATATATATTATACAGAAAAATAAGAAATGCATGTGTAAAGAGAGAAAATGATAAAAAAAAAAAAAAAGTAAAAATTAGAAAGAAAACTGCCAACTTCTAAGTGTGGAGTTTTTTCCTCTCATCATAATTTTGATGCATTTTCATCATTATTTTCTTAATTCGGCATTTCATTATAAATTAATTTAATGCCATATTGTGATGAAATTACGAATTTAAATAACAGAAAATGGGATAGTTTTCAAGGGCCTGTGTGTATGAAATAGAAAAAATCAGGGACAAGTCCAAAACTGGGGAATGGATTGATTCACCCCCCCCCCATATCAAAAAATTCTATTTCCTGCTAAGCAATTTTTTTTTTTTTGTCTGTGTGTGTGTGATTGAGACAAAGCAGGCAAAGTGGTTGAGAATTCAGAAACTTTTCTTTATCTTAAAGTCTGTCTGCTGTTCCCAACAACCAGGACCACATATGAGATCATGTATCAAAAATAATTATAGCAGCATAGAATGGCCTGGGTTGAAAAGGACCATGAAAATGATCATCTAGTTTCAACTCCTCTGCTATGTGCAGGGTTGCCAACCACCAGACCAGGCTGCTCAGAGCCACATCCAGCCTGGCCTTGAATGCCTCCAGGGATGGGGCATCCACAGCCTCCTTGGGCAACCTGTTCCAGTGCGTCACCACCCTCTGTGTGAAAAACTTCCTCCTAATAGCCAACCTAAACCTCCCCTGTCTCAGTTTAAAACCATTCCCCCTTGTCCTATCACTATCCACCCATGTAAACTGCTGTTCCTCCTCATGTTGATATGCTCCCTTCATGTACTGGAAGGCCAAAATGAGGTCTCCTCAGAGCCTTTTCTTCTCCAAGTTAAACAAGCTCAGCCTGTCTTTGTGGGGGAGGTGCTTCAGCCCTCTGATCATCTTCATGGCCCTTTTTGTGACACCCCCCCCCCCCCCCAATAGCTGCATATCTTTCTTGTATTGGGGTCCCCAGGCCTGGATGCAGTACTCCAGATGGGGCCTCACATAATGAAACAACATCTATTAATTTGCTACAGCTCTGAACACTTTGTACTGAAAAAATACTAAACTAGTGCACAGACGTGTATACAGCGCATTCCTTCTTTGTCCAACATCTAAAATTTTATGAGTAATGGCACCATGCAGTATAACCACTATTACTAAACAGTTTTTTTAATTTTTCTGTTATTTTTCTTTGATGTCTTTTTAAGACACAATTAATAATTTCTAAACACAATTCAAAGGAAAGTCAAAGTGGATTAGAAATGATCAAACTAAGTTATAAAGGGGTTTGAAAAGAACGATGTGTGTCTTGAATCCTGCCTAATGCTCATTTTTTCACCTCTTGAATTTATGGTTAACATATGTTTCTTCTGTATGGAGAACAGAATTTAAGATGGATTTATTATATTGTTTGACTTCTACATTAATGTTATTTCTCTTGCATCGTAGGTCCGTATGAACATCAAATCTCCATCTGATTTTGAATGGCAAAAGCAATCTCGGTTTTATTTTCTTGAAGACTTGGATAAATGTGTTATCCAAATCACGGATGTAGAGTTCACCTATTGCAATGAATACTTAGGATGTACAGACAGACTCGTTATAACTCCTTTAACTGACAGGTTGTTATAAAAAGATTAGATGCCTAGTACTTGGAGCCTTACTTGTTTCCTTTAACTTTCTTGTGAGTTGGATCTCTTAGTCTGATTTGCAATGCAGCGCTGCAGTATTGATGGTGAACAGCAGAGGCCAGTGCTCATATATAGTTTAGTTAGGGAAAGCAGGCACCCCATAGAGAGATCCTGACTTTTCTTTTGAGTGTTTGCTTAGGCTATCTATGCTAAGGTAGGTATTGAAAACTTACCTGTGTTCAAGGTGAATATAGCAGAACGTAATAGCGATCACTTAAGGAGAGTGGATCTGCAGTATGTTGCTGCTTTCAGTCAATTAATAGTTGAATGTGAATTTGGGATTATGGCAAATAATTTGAAGTTTCTCTAGGGAAAAATCAGTAACTCAGGAAATTGCATTAAACGGCCAGTACAGATATAAATTTAAAGCGAGAAACTGAGAATGGCAAAACTGCAAACACAGGGAAAAAAACAAAACAAAACAAGAAAAAAAACCCCAACACTTTTAAATAAAAGTTAAGGAGAAATTCTTATTACTGGAGAATTATACAGTACGGTACAAACTCCATTATGTACATATTTTTCTGAAGTATTTGGTAGTGCTTCACCAAGGCAAGAAGCAGTTGTATTTGTGATACCAAAGCTTGTTCTTTTAAGTGTAGATAGGAGTGTCAAAATACAATGTGTGCTTAGTTGTTGTTATGTGAAGAATAGCTGCATACTGCTAAATTGATGCAGAATTGCCTTTGTGCTCTGTACTACAAGACTTTATTTACAAGTGATATTTTGGATTTTTGCCAATTTTTGAAACAAAATTTTATCCAGTGGGCTGCTTAGAGAGCTAAAATCGTTTACTTGGATACCAGGCTTTTAAAATATAACACACATCTGCCAAATTCTGTATACATACACTAAAAATTCACTTGATTTCTGGAGAGAATGAGTCTTTTAAGTGAGCTTAAGCTATAACAACTAAATCCCAGAGTTGTCTGGGGTTACCTGCAAGATCCAAGCAAAGCTGCAGAGATTGGTAGCTATCTACTGCCATACACTGAAAGAGTATTTGAAGCAGGGATATTTTCTAGTGTTGGCATGGGAAACTTTACGTGTTGTGTGAAAACAGGATTTATTCCCCTTAGAAAATTTTTCCACTTTAATACCACCATATGGGCTTACATGGGTTTATGATAATTTTCAGGTAGTAACATTTAAGCTTTGCACTAGTCACCTTGGAATCAAGTGCTGTTTGGCTAATGATCTTGTGTTCAGAAACATTCCTGAATCACATGATAAATATACATTTGCTATCTTGCAGTATGTTGATAGGGCTGAAATTGTGTGCTCCTAAACATCATATCAGACACAGACCATACCATGGCAATTACAAAAAAGAAACGCAAGTGCTCTTTCTCAAGATTTGTGCTATTCATGGGCTTACCAGTTTCAGTAGCAGAACAGTTAGGAATTATATTTTTTTCAGTTAACTGAACGTCTGTTAACTGTTTACTGGCTTATGAGGCAATAAAGCTTTATTACTGCTATTATGTTAGAATGAGTACTGTATTATTTTATAGGAAATGATACTGGTACCATTTGTTTGTTTTATGCTACCCATTTTCTCTTCCCAGATTTATCATAAAGCTATTGTGTATCACAGTGCTAACATTGTTGGACATAGGCTTACTGGGATTTTAGGGCTATAGGTTTTAGAACAGCAGTCATACTTCCCCATTTAGTAGTCTCCATACTATTTGAGGAGGCTGTGACCTAAGCCTGGAGATGTCAATCCAGGATTTACTGCAGAGAAGCACACTCATTTATGCCCTCTTTCCCCCTTTCCTCAGCCATACATAATACAAGTGTTGTGGTTACATTAATGGACTTCAAGTGATTAAGAGTAGAAAAAGATTTATAGAAGTCTTTATTCTTTTTCTAGATGTTATATCACTCTGGCACAGGCCCTAGGCATGAGTATGGGTGGTGCACCTGCAGGACCGGCAGGAACAGGGAAAACAGAGACAACTAAAGATATGGGCAAATGCTTGGGAAAGTATGTTGTTGTTTTCAATTGTTCAGACCAAATGGACTACAGAGGATTGGGTCGTATCTATAAAGGTAAGAAATAATCTGACTTGGTCACTTTAAAATCGTATGTTTCTGTCTCCTCACTAGTGACTTAAAAGTGATTAGTCAAATATTTCCTTCTCTGTTTCCTGTTATTTCTAGATGCATATACACTTCTTTTGATGTTTGATCGATTCTTCTTCTACTTTTTTTTTGCCTGGTCCCCTGTTTCCCTTTTCTGGAGGTGTGGATTCATGAAATCCCTCCTCCCCACTACTCACAGAACTGGGCCGAACCAGCCCATAAACTGTTGACAATTCCAACTACCCTAAGGGGAGAGTATTCAGCCCTCTCTTTCCCAATTCAGGTCAAACAAAAGAGCAAATCTACAGCTCAGTGACGTTGTACAAAGTAGGCAGACCAGCACAAAGTATTGTACTGTTTTATTTCAAACTCAAGAAATTTTTTGAAACTGGGAAAATGAGACAGCAGCCAATGTAATGTTTTCATATTAAACAGATCTTGGAAGTCAGTTTTGCAAATCAAATTTGCAAAAAATTGTATCAAATGATCCAATGTTTGTGAATTTCATTATGTCTGTTTTATTGTACATGGTTGCAGTGGACTATATGGACCCCAGAACCATCATTTTCTGTAAGTGGTGGACAGTTAAATAAACAGAAGGTATCATAAAATAATTTTCACTATTGTGACATCTCCTGAAGGTTACAATATAACCTGGAGATCATTTCGATCTTTAGTTAAGCCAGAAATGCTGGCCAAAATGTTAATTGAGGTAACATTTTCTTTAATTTTCTTTGTTAAAAGCTTAAGAGTATCCAGTTAAGCTTTTCTAATGGGGATAAAAAACACGTCAACTATTGCATTAAGATGATTTTGCATTTAATTGTGAAAATATTTTCCATTTTTCTGTCTTCCCTGTGGTCTTACTAGGTTTGCATAAGGCTAAGTTAAATCAAGCTGACCAGTAGTGCATATTTAAGAACTGGGGTAAAAGTAGTACTTGTTTTCGCTTCACCGGACTTCATTGTTTTTCCTCCTAACCCTTTTGATGCTTTACAGACATTTTTTAAGCCTCATTAACTTGCTGATTTTTCTTTAATGACAGTATCAGAAAGGAAAATGGAAATAGGTAGAACAGAGAAAGAAGGAAAAATATTGAACTATTTGCCAAGTTCCTCTGATCACGGCTCTGAATTTTGTGTCTATCTGTGTTCTGCAGAGTGTCTTTCTCAATAAGTGAGCATTCAAAAACATTAGCAATGTTTACAAGAATGTGAATGTAGATAAGAAAGAATTATTTTTGCTTTGTCTGCCTCAGCCAGCCTCCATCCTCTATTCCTGTGAACCATGAGCTGGGACAAAAGAGATCAAAGATGCTGGTATATCTTAGCCTCTTTCAAGGTGAAGAAAGGCATTCATTGCCTTGAAGAAGGTTGAAACTGGTCCTATGGAGAGCAGAAGACAGTATCTCATTGTCACACAGAGATGTGGTTAAAAGATCCCTAGAAGCTGATGACTTTTGTGTTGAGTACATTACTTTATAATAGTGCTTATCCAAAGTATATTCTACGTATTTAACCAAGGTCAGACTGTCACATATGAAGATAGAAAACAGTCACCTACTGATCAGGAGCTGTGGAAAACTGCTCATTTATGTAGTGCCAAACAAATGCATGAAGATTTCTAAGCTAGAGATTGAACTATCTGCACATATAAATACTTTCAGTCAAGGTCACAATTTTTTCTTGTAACTTCCAGATCCTTGAGCCAACTTTTAGCTGGATAACTTTTACTGTATATGTGAGAACTTGCAAATAGGATCACACACAGCTTTTAGTTTACCCAAATTATCTTGCTTATTGAAAATAAACAGAAGTAGACTGGGACCAGCTTGCTTTCTGGTTGAGGATAAATGTATTAGTAGCCTCAAGCACAGTCATTTACTGAGTCCGTGCTAACTTCAACCATCAGTCAGGAGAAGGAATGTTAGTTTGGTTCTTCTTGAAGTGAGTTTACCTTTGATATCACTGAGCTGTTGTCTTTTTCCTCTCTGCTCCTTTTGTGAGAGTTTATTTTCTTATATTTCCATATTTTTTCCCAATTCCTTTCGATTAAGCTGTTACTGATCTCTCTACACTCAGCAGTCTAACCTCTGTGTCATAGTGTTGTTTCTGCCTTCTTAACCTAAGCAGTTTGGCCACTTGTCCTTTCCCAGTTCCTTTGAGGCAATAGTGACAACCGTATCTTTTCATTGTCATCTTTTAGTAAAATTGGGCACAATTTCTATGTGTAAGAAAATGAGCAGTTTTAGGGCTCAAATTCCCTCATCTGCTGTTTTTCTGTGGCCTGATAATTTTCCATGTAATACTGTTAAGCTAAGTAATGTTGTATAAGGTGTCCTTGTTAATCTGGATGGCTCATTTAATGGCATGCTAATGTTAAATATGAGTTACAAGAGATCAACAAATTGGTGGTCAGGTGACCATGATGCCTGTGAGTATCATAGAATCGTATCATATCATCAAATGGCCTGGGTTGAAAAGGACTTCATAGATCATCTAGTTTCATAGAATCATAGAATCATAGAATCACCAAGGTTGGAAAAGATCTAAAAGATCACCCAGTCCAACCGTTCACCTATTCCCAATAGCTCCTACTAAACCATGTCCCTCAACACCCCTGCTATGTGCAGGGTTGCCAACCACCAAACCAGGCTGCTCAGAGCCACATCCAGGGACTAGGCTTATGAGGAGTAACTGAGGGGATTGTTTAGTCTTGGAAAGAGAAGGCTGAGTGAAGACCTTATAGCTCTCTACAGCTACTGGAAGGGAGGTGCAGCAAGCAAGGAATCAATCACTTTTCTCAGGTGATCAGCGATAAATTGTAAGGAAGTGATCTCAGGTTGTGCCAGAAGATGTTCAGATTGGACATCAGGAAGAATTTCTACATGGAGTATGTGCTCAAGTATTGGAATAGGCTGCCCAGGGAAGTGGTGGAGTCATCATCCCTGTTAGTTATTTAAGAGATGTGAGGATAAGGCAAGAAGAGACATTTGGTCTGTTTGCTATAGTGGTAGGTCTTGGTAGGTCAGGGGGATGGTTGGACTTGGTGATCCCAAAGATCTTTTCCAACCTAGGCGTTTCTATGATTTTTGAAATCATTTCTGAAGGCCACCAGCTAATTTAGTCTTATGGTTGCAGCTTGGAAGGGCCTGGCTTGGAATCACAATTTTTGGCTTGAAATGTGTTTAACATATCTGGTATTTTTTGAAGGATAGATATGTTATCTCTGGGAAGGAAATGAGCTATTTTTTGGTTAATAGGAGGAGAAAGGTCAGTTTTGTAAAAGATTCTTTAATGCATGTTTGTAAAAGTTCTTTCACGCAGGCTAACAAAACTGTTCTTATGAAATATATTGCACTTTAAAGAGTACACACTGAGAACTTCCTCAGAATTCTCAAAAATGTCTATGATAACCTTTATATGCCATCACCTGGTTGACTCAGATATGAGGTTTTGTTTCCCTGTTTCTCTGTCTTCCTGTCTCTCTTTATCTATTCACAGCCAGGTAGTCTAGCTGAGATGTCCGGGGCCTGGACTTCTACCTTTAATACCTTTGTTGTGTAAATGTGAAACATAACATAGGTTCTGATAAACTGGTCATTTGAGCTGGAACAGAGTAATGTATCATTCTATGGAAGAGCAAAGAGCAGTTTTCAAGTTTTATATTGTATCAAGTTCAATATTAAAATTGCCCAGGAACTGCAAATCAGACATACTTTATCACTACTGCAGAAAAGTGTCTGAATATGCTTTAGGAAACCTTTCTGTAGTTGACTGAATGAATATAAAAATCATGTTTGTTTAGATTCTGTTTTTAGAGAGTCAAATAACTCCTATCTTACCTGAGGTGCTTTTCTGTGATTTGATGGTTAATGCAATATTTAATGTAGGATTTGATCTTTATCTTAATTCAGAAGGTGAGTACATTCATATGGAGCTCCGCATGGCCTGTGCTTTGGCTAGCCAGGATTCTGTTTTAGTGGAATTTGCTTTAAATTTTATCACTTCTGTGTGCTCTGCACTCTTAAAAAGAATGCCATTTCAGTGCAAAATAGAATTTATAGTTGCTTTGTCATGATTAGTTACTGCACTATTGCCCTATGTTTAGGCAGATGGAGTGATGTATGAGGCAGCACGTAGGATATGGTCACCTGGCTTCCTGGGTCACCTGTCAGAACAGGGGTGGTTGTGGCAGGCTGCAGTTTTTGAGTGTGGGTTCTTAGTTCATGTGCTAAGCAACATAGCTATGTTGTAGCATCCAGAGGTTGGGCCACCCAGCTGTGACTGGCCAGAGAGGCACTGAGATGGAAAGGAAAGCAACACTGCATGGCAGAGATACATTTTTAAGTCTCCCTCAGAGTTCAGAAAATTCCCTGTGCTATTTCTTAGACCCACTTCGAGGACCAGGATATCTGTACTGATTTTATTCTTAAACTTAAGCAGTAATGTCTCTGGTCTTGGTTTTTGTATTCTACTTTTACCCCTTTTCCGTATTTGATTAGCATATTATATTCTCTGAGTGGACAGAAATTATGATAGAGCAAAACAAAATTGAATTCTGTAAGCTGTTTTACAGCAGACAGTTTGCTTGCTGTGCTTTTTGCTTGGGTGTTTGTGGGGTGTGTATCTATGTTTTTGTTCTTTCTTTCCATTTTTATTTTTAAAATTATTATTTTTTTAAACACCGCCAGAATAAAATAGTTTTACCATAACTGAATTAACTCAAAGCTATTGAATACTGGTATTGTCTGATAGTCAGATTTCCCAACACCATACAGTAGATGGCATTACAGTGTTTTTTTCCTTCCCTGAGGAAAATCGCTTGTCTAAAACTGAACTTGTCATCCTTTAGAGAAAGCAATTTCAGAAAGCATTTGATATACAGACAGTAAGTATAGGAGATGTTATGATATGGAACAGAGTCTCTGCTAGAGAATGTCCACATTTAGGTCTTTTCCTTGTTGCATCCCAAAGAGTAGGTATTACTGTTTAATAAACACAGTAGCAAAACCAGTCTTTTTTTTTTCTTCTTTTCGTATCTGTTCATAGTAGTTATGCAACACATTTCTAGCACTAGTTAAGGTGTTCATCTAAGACCTTGCTGGAACCATGTGGTAAGAAAGAAACACTGATCAGTTGTGGGTTTTGAGAAAGACAATTGCAGTGAAAATTCCTGCATAGGCTCACTAACTTTTGTGTTGTGGAGTGGCTGTGGAATTAATTTCAGAGGATTACATAACTTTATCATTATCATTTATCTTCATTACAGCCTAATTTATTTTGAGTTTTTATTCATCTTTTTCTTCTGTGTTAATATTATTTGTTTTTCTTGTGTTGCATTATGTTATATGGAATATATTTTACATGTAAATTCTTCTGACTTGATCTGATACACTGTGTTTAATCAAATATTTTCCTTGTTTTCTCTTACTTAGGTTTAGCCCAGTCTGGTGCATGGGGTTGCTTTGATGAATTTAACCGCATTGAACTTCCAGTTTTATCAGTAGCTGCTCAGCAGATATATATTGTACTTCAATGTAAGAAAAATAAGAAACCTCAGTTCATTTTCACTGATGGTGATGTTGTTGACATGGACAGAGAATTTGGCATATTTCTGACTATGGTACGTATGTATGTATATAAAAGATGTTAGTGTGGAAAATCTTTCCCATATCATTGTGCATAAAAGTATCCCTGATAAAATCACTGGAACTCTCTTAGAAAACAGTGAGTTTAAATAATAATTTTCTTAAATAATGATATTTTTGCTTGCCCATATTTTTAACTGGTTCTTAGGACCTAATTTATGCAGTCATAACTCCATATCTTAAGGGCTTTTTTAGTTCAATATTTGACAGTTTGAGATTAAATCCAGCCATCTAATGTTTTTAGTTTAAGTCTATCAAAATAGAACAGAAGTAATAGGCTATTGGAAGGACTACTCTAGATGTTTCAGGCAGTATTTCATCACCTCTGAAGAGCTTTTAACTCCAATCCTTCTCCATGACAGCATGAAGGAAGTCACCTTTACTGTGATGCACTGACCTCCCAGAGATTTATCTTTGGTGCCTATGGACTGGATTGTTTCTGTCAGTGCAGGAGGCAAAGAAACAGGAAAGTGCAAGAATGCCATAAACGCTTCTTTATACTCCTTAGCTTAGGCTACATACGCACAATTTGAAATTAAAACATTTTCCATTATTCTCAGGCTTTCTATCTTTGAAACGGTGTTAATGTTGTCCTTCTAATTTGAGGAAAAAAAAAAAAAAAGAAAAAAAAAAAGACAAATTAACTTGTGACATGCCAAGTCCAGAGAAAATGTTTGAAAACTGCTGGAAGAATTTAAGAAGTTATTACTGCATAGCCAGAGACTACTGTTCTCAGAGCTGACCCATGTGGTAGTCATAGAGACTTCTTTAGTGAAAGGTCAGATGGGTCAGTTTAAGTTAAGACAGTAACCTTCAGCACTGCAATGCTATCAAGACCCTGAGGAGCTAATTGTTTAAAACAGTTCCAATATAATGTGTAAGTGGTTGCCTGTTTTGATCTGTGTGTCTTATGCATCTCAAAATGCCATATGTGATACCATGTACTTCATGAACTGCAATATTTGGACAGTTTAGTAGTAACGTGTAATTGTAACATGCTTCAGTTATCTGGTGTGATCTGGCATGTGCACCCGTGTTTGCAAAATAATTATAAAAAAAGCTAAACCTTCCTATCCCGCTGTCATCAAGTAAGATTTTATTTTATATTTTTCATTTCTCAGAACCCTGGCTATGCAGGACGACAGGAGCTTCCAGAAAATCTGAAGATTCAGTTTCGTACAGTTGCTATGATGGTGCCTGACCGTAGCATTATTATGCGAGTCAAGCTGGCAAGTGCTGGTTTCCGAGACAACCAAATCCTTAGTCGAAAATTTTATACACTCTACAAGCTCTGTGAAGAGCAGTTATCTAAACAGGTAAAATAAATATTTGTCCAACTCTAAGCTGTCACTGGAAGGGAATGTGGAGAATATACTTTCATGGAATATATAATTATTTTGACTCTCAGAAATGTAGTCATTTCTTAAGGTTTTCAGTTTCAAGTTCCAGCATCAGAATTTGAAATTATTGTGTTATTTTTAGTTTTTAAACTAGGTTGTATAGTAAAAGAAGTTTAGTTTCTGATTTTAAACAGATTGCGGATAATGATAAAGATAGGATGAATAGTGTGCAGAGCTGTAAAGAGCTTTGTAAAGGACAGTTTTTTCACTCTTCTCACTTACAAAGACTAGATGTATTGGAGAGACAGTGTGTGAATTTTAAATAACTGAAAACTGCCTGGTAGAAACAAAGAACAAAGCTGCATTTAAGAGCAGGACTAGTTTTTATCTTTTGAATGCTGAGTGCTGACTGTCCACTAGAGGGTCTCAAAGAGAAATGATACGAATAGTAGGTAAATTGCAGCTCAAATGAGAAGTCTGCTCCTCTTGAATCCTAATGTACCTGGACATACCGACTGTGTTCTCCATTATATTAGTCCACATCTACACCACATATTTATTAAAGATTTTGTTGGCTTCTATGTAGAAATCTTCAACTACACCAGAATGAGATGGTAAAGCATTATGTTGTCCACATTATTTGAGAGGTAAAATAACAAAGTATAGATTTGGATTTTCTTATTCTTTTTTCCATCCCTTGGTGATTTCCCTGTGTCAATATATATTGCCAACCAAACTAGATTCTCATTTTCATTTCTCTCTGTTTTCATTTTTTCTGAGAGAGTTTGGCTCACCAGCTGTATGTTGTAGGCTGTCTTCTGAAGGATCATATATTCACTACTGTCTTTGTAAATTGCCCAAGGTGATTCCATTTAACCTTCAAATTAGTTTTTAGGCAGTCCGAATCACTCTGTTTCTGTAGGGTGTTGTAGCATCTATTTGTGTTAGTTGATTTGTTTGCTGTCCATCTTACTCCCTCAATCCTGTCCATGTTCATATACTTAGTAGTTATCAGGGAGGGAACTGCCTGAAGGAGTCTGAAACTGATTGAAATGCTTACGTGGAGAACTTCCTTAACAATTAGTCAAATGGTTTGTTGTCTTATATTAGCTCAATTGCCCTGTCTTTGGTCAGTCCTTTGTCTCATCGATATTGATGCTAGCAAGGGAGTTCCTTACTATTAATTAATGGATATAATTACCAAGTGTACTGGTTGTGCACACAGGCACAGCTCTGAGACGCAGCCACGTCACAATGATATATTTGAATGTTACCCTTTCATTGCACTTAATAACTTAAATTACGTAGTTCTTATTTGAGCAGCTAGTATATCTGTGGAAAACAATCTCCTGTGTGAATTTATAATTTCATCAGGACCCTCTAACATTTCTTCAGTAATGACCAGAGAAGCCTGCTACACTGATCTTTGGTCCTGGCAGTTTACTTCATGCATCATGATTCTGTAATCTGCAGTAGAAGCCAAGAAGCATAGCTTTATACAAAACCATAGCAGTGTGCTACTTTGTCATGCCTGTGCCTGACAGAAGCCCTTTGGACAGTCCTGCTCATGTATAAATCCATTACATACGATTATAAAGTCAGAGAAGATCTGAGTTTGAAGGAGTCCTGTATCCATGCTGAAATACGCTTAAATAAATCCAAATTGCTCAGCACCTCATCCAGGTGGGCTTTGAGTATCTCCAAGGAAAGAGAAAGCACAATCTCTCTGGTCAAACTGTTGAAATGTCTGACTGCTACTGCAGTGGAAAAAAAACTCTTCTGATATTGAAGAGGAATTTCTTAGATTTCCATTTGTGCCTATTGCCTGTTGTCCTGTCACTTGGCACCACTGAGGCTGTTTTCTTAGCTAAATAATTTGCTGTAAATATTTGTGACTCTCCGTAACATTTTCAATTGACAGACAGACTGCACTTTCCCAGGCAGTCTGTTCCAAAGTTTGATTTTCCTTATGGTCACAAAGTTTTCCATAAAGCTATAAAGCTGACTTGAATCTCCCATGATGTAATTAAATACATTGCTTCTTTTCCTGTTGTTTCCTTCTGCCTTCCTCTTTGCAGAAATTTTTTGCACATCGAAGACTTCAATTGTAATTCATCCTATGTGCTACGTATTTACTCTTCCTACTCATAAAGCAAACATTTTTTACTTCTTCGTGATATGGCATGTTTTATATTTGGCTGATATCTTTATTTTCTAGATTATCTTCAGTATGGGTTTGACTTCAACTGTTGAACCCAACTTTTGGTCACAGTTTAAATTGCAGTTATGGTACTGCTTACCATCTTGATATCCCCTACAAACTTAACAAGTAATAACCAGTTAGCTACTCATTGCTGAAGTTTTGAGTAGTGCTCAGTGTGTTGTTCCAGTTTGTCAGTGATAGCAATTGTGAATCCATCATTTCAAATAACTGTACATAGGTCAGATGTGGAGATACCTCAGTTGCTCTGAAAATATCAGAGCATGAATTGAGATTATGTATAAGATAAGATAGGCTTATGTATAAATAAATTTTACCTGTATAATTTCAGTACATTCTTTTTAGATCAGCAAGAGATGGTCTCTCTTAGTTACCAATCCCAATACCCCACATATCAAGATAGTAGCAGTTCTTACGTGTGCAGGTAATGAAAAGTAGCCTGAAGACGTGGTTTATTGTTTGTACATCTGACATACTATGAATTTAGGAAAATGATAGAAGCAGCAGCTTTGTTACAGATGATGCATGAATGTGGCAGTGTACCACCAAAAGGGAGACTTGGCAGGCGTTGACATGCAACACTGGAAAATATTTTCAGGATGAGATAGCAACAGAGCTGGAATTTCAGTTTAAAAGATGAAAAACTGTGAAGTTCATTGTATTTAAAAGTTCAATAGCTGAGATTTCTTTAGTTAATATACTTTTCAGCCCCTTCTTGATATTGAATTCTTCAGTGTTTGTGGTACCAATTGTACTTATGTATCATTTCAAGGTTCACTATGACTTTGGACTAAGAAATATCCTGTCTGTTTTAAGAACACTTGGAGCAGTGAAAAGATCTAATCCCGAAGAGCCAGAGAAAACTGTAGTGATGAGAGTTCTGCGGGACATGAACCTCTCCAAACTGGTATTGTGTAACACTGATGTCTTCTCCAAAAGAGTACTTTATTAGCCTTTGTGAAGTGTATTTATTATGCACTTGGAAAAGCTCTTTTTCTTCAGCAGTTGGATACATTTTATGTTTTTCTACTAGATTATTTATTTTTATGCAAATACAGTTATAGTGAGAGCACTATTTCTTAAAGAGAGGAAAACACATCAGAAGCATTAGGTGGAGAAATAATCAGAAGTATCAGTGTTCTAGGGGACCTGACCTCTTACTCCAACTGCCTTAAGTTTTTTCTTCTTTCTACCCCATCAATGGAGAGAAAGGAAAAATACATTGTGCTACTTTTTTAATAATGTCATGGAAGATTCTTAATCCCTAGTTTCAATTTAAACAATTTTTGGTTGTCTTTTTAGAATATTATAAAAATTGCAATGAGTGAAGTAACTGGAAGCAGCTAACACTTTCTTGTATAGTGTAGTCTGTCTTGTTATCACTATTTAAAGTATTAATCCTTTATATTGCTGTAATTGTAATCTATAGTATATCTAGAGTCCATGTATTTACATTGGCAGCCAGTCCTGTGATGGGAACCAATTACACTGTTTCTGATGTTAATCTGTTTAGCTCATTGGTACATGCAGTCAAACCTACAGGCATGCTTCAGTGATTTACAGAATGAAAAAGATCGTAAGAAATGTGAGGGAAAATACCATTTTAATAAATCTTTCTGGCTTGTGTAACAAATTGAGAAACGTGTGATTATATTGATACAAATTGTATTATAATGTTAACATTTTTATGAGCCTTAAGTATTTAATTTAGAAATTGCTACTTGTGATTGCATTGTATGAAATTCACTTAATAAATCAGATGTGTAATATTTACTTTGGAAAATATACGCTTTTGTACTACTGTCTTTTAAATGGCATGTTCTTGAGTAGTGTTTACAGCTGTAATAACAATTTCAATTAATAAATAATATATTTCCTCCCTACTTTATCCTTGACAGGTGGATGAAGATGAACCTTTATTTATGAGTCTCATTAATGACCTATTCCCTGGAATTACTCTGGATAAAGCTGTGTATCCTGAACTACAGTCAGCCATTCAGAAACAGGCAGAGAAAGCAGGGCTTATCCATCATCCACCTTGGATTCTTAAACTCATTCAGCTGTATGAAACTCAACGAGTCCGACATGGTTAGCATGAGAGAAGAGGTTTTGAGGCTACATAAAAGCAATAAAGTTTTTTGTATTATCTGTACAGAGCGTAGATTATTTTCACAAAAAATGTATTTTGAAATTGGACAGATGTCATTTCTAAAGCTTATGTGGATAGGAAAGTATTAGGAGTCTTTATCACTGTGCAATGCACACATAGTGAATTTTTAGCTATGTAGCATTACATTTTTATGGGAAATAAGAAGGTAGCCTTCAGAATGATTGAAATTTCTGTAGTACAAGTTAAAATGTAGAGTATTTGTTCCAATTCAGAGATGTCTGAATTTGTTTGGTATTCTGAAAGCCACAGTTGCCCTCAGTGATCAGTCCTGAAGCTTACATTTAATGTTACTGTAAAATAGTGATACTGAGAAGATAACAAAAATAATCACTCGTGTCTTTAATTTTATAGATTCTAGTAGGCATGCACTATAATTCCAAGTGCTCTTTTTTTTCAAATCTGGTCAGTGAGTCTGAGGAGAAATGAGCCACCTGCTTGAGCAGAGAGTTTGGACAAGATGGCCTCCACAGGTTCCTCCCAATGTCAGGCTTTCTATATTTGTCAAGTTTATTGTCCACAAGAGGCTGTTGAATAAAACTTACCCAGTCCTAACAAGAATACCAAAGATGCTAGTACAAACAGGTTTGCCATTCATAGTTGAAAAAATTATTCTCCATTTGAAATGCTTGCCAAGACTCTTAAAAATCTAGGCATTTTAGTCTGTGAAGGAGAAAATATGAAGTAGCAAAGTAGCAAATCTATACTGAAGGAGCCATCCTTTTTATTCTTTAAGAGTGATAGTAAGTGAACAGTAACCTCAAGCAAATGGAACAAATAGAAGGAAATACTTGCTCACATATAGTCTAAGAGCTAATGCCTCAAAAGATTATTTCAAATTATGGATTAGATGAATGAACTAGTAGTTAATACTTGGTTGAATATATAATGTGCATCCAAACTGCTGGGTTCAGTGTTCCACATCAAATTATAACACTTACACAGGAACCGTAAAAGTTTTCATGATTTATATTGTGATTAGATATACTTTCTTGATGGAAGAAGCTGTTTGAAGAACAGCTCCACAGCAACAAGATCCATGGGATCTCTGTGCTTTCTCCACTGTGGCATTCTGTCTAAATGTCTCTTTCCACATATGCCTGCTATTCCATTGGTCATGCAGCTCCAATTGACCTAACAGTTAGATGCCAGGTCTTTTTTACTGCACAGTCTTGCTCATGTTGGGAAAAAGACCCTTGGATTTATGCATCCCCATAGAATTTCATGCAGTGAAGAAAAATCTGTAAAACATGATTCCCCTTGGTTGGAATAGAGGCAATATGTGCAAATAAAGAAAAAATGTATCATTATAGTGAAGAGTCATTGTGGATAGAGGCAGGTGCATATTTTAGTTTTTGTGGTTCTGAAAGTTTTGCTTAGTTTAGTGTATGTTGGGAACTACTCACTAAATGCATTTAGAAATTACTGGTTTTGTTTGCCACCAGTCATGTCAATGTCACTGCATGTGAACATCAAAAGGCAGTTGTGTTTCCCAATTACAGAAAGGAACAGAACTGCCTGAGGGAGGATGCGGACCCACATAGACTTCCCTGTCATAATAGGCCAGGCATTTATAGAGAAACATCTTTTTTGTATTGGCTTTTGGATAAAACAAGGATTGCTAGTGGAAAGGATCATTAAATGGTAGCATGATATTTCATTTTAAACCATGTTTGTATTGTTTTTAAGGTATGATGACTCTAGGTCCAACTGGTGCAGGAAAGACCAAATGCATTAATATTTTGATGAAAGCAATGACAGATTGTGGTGCTCCTCATAAAGAGATGAGAATGAACCCGAAGGCAATCACAGCTTCCCAGATGTTTGGTACCCTTGATGTTGCCACAAATGATTGGACAGATGGCATTTTCTCTACATTATGGAGAAAAACTTTAAAAGCAAAGAAGGTAATGGGTATTCTATTGTGATAGTTAATAAGGGCACTTACTGTTGTTTCCATAAGATCTCATTATCTGTCATTTATGTGAAAAATCTTCTGTTACAAATTCAAATGGGAAAATGCAGTGTTAGTTTTGTTTTGCATCTGAATAGCTGAATGTACCCCAAAGTCAGAATTATGTGTGTATGCCAAAGAGAAATGTGCTTCCCAAGCTCCAGAGGTTCCAGAATTAAATTGAAATATATTTTAAGAGTTTTGCTTCCTTCTGTAATTAGGTAGTCCTACTGTTCAAATTCAAAAGCAAGAGCTACTCATGTTTTGACATGACAAGAAAGGTAATATTCTCCTGTCTGATTTTATGTCATTACTGCTCTATTTCCAAATTCTTTTATCGCACCTGCACATGAAGTTTCACTGTGTAATATAACACTCAAATCTTAAGAAGTTTCAGTTTTATTCAGTTCTCATTTATAGAATAGGAAGCCTTATATAAGAAAACTAAGTAGCATCCCATGAGGAGCATGTTCTTTGTCTGTGACTTAATTTAACTGGAAATGTTTTAATCCACCTTGATGAATGATGGGATGATGGGTTTGCTAATGCTTTTTTGTAGGAGAGAGGGAGAGATTTATGTTTAGAGAAGTCCAAACTCTTGCTTTTCACAATTCTTTGATTTTTTTTTTTTTTTTTTTTTTTTTTTTTTTTTACGTGGCACAATTTAAAAAAGAAAGGTTCAATCACTGAGCAGTTATGAAAACTGCAGTACATACATACTGAGCCAGTCAGCAGAAAATTGTGATTTTATATCCAAGAATAGATCCTCTGTGACTAAATGTCTATTTTTGATATTTTTGGTCAGTTTACATGAAGTTGCATGTGTGTCTCCTTTTTTAGGGTGAGCATATTTGGATAGTTTTGGATGGGCCTGTTGATGCGATATGGATTGAAAACCTGAACTCTGTTCTGGATGATAATAAGACTCTGACTTTGGCCAATGGAGATCGTATTCCGATGTCCCCCAGTTGCAAAATTATTTTTGAACCTCACAACATTGACAATGCTTCCCCGGCAACAGTTTCTCGTAATGGCATGGTCTTCATGAGTTCTTCAGTGTTAGATTGGAAGCCTATCTTAATGGCTTGGCTGCAAACACTGCCTACTACATACTCTGATGTTCTTTGGAATTGCTTTAGTGCTGTATTTCAGGTACTTAATCATTTTAGAAAAAAGAATATGACATTCTTTATTCTTTATTAATGATGCATTGTTTAATCCTAAATGTTGTTTCAATTATTTACTTGTGTTTGTTTATGTAATAAAATAAGAATGAAGGATTTATAAAAAAAAAAAAAAAAAAAAAAAAAAAAAAGAAAGATCTCTAACATTAGTGAACAAGTGAGACTATATCAGATGAATAATCTGGATATTTTGTTTTGTCTGCGCAGGATATTTGGCAGTGAATTGTTAAATCCATGGTTATTTTATGGTGATGTCAAAACAGAAATGTTCTTTTTTTTAATTGTTACTGCAATTTTAGTTCTTGTTAGGAGAACCTAACACCAGGGAAGTGGATAAATGTTTTTTTTTTTTTATGTGAAAAAGTAAGATCTGAAAGAAATGAAGCTCCATTCAAGCTATTGTAATCTTTCTCAATTTCAGTTGTAACAAGAACGCATTTGGTCCCTTATTTTTTTTATGTATTTTTAAATGATATGTGGTAGCTCAAATTAATTGAAGGCGATTTGATGCTGTATGGTGTTCTCAACTTCAATAGAAGTGACTGCAGTATCCCCTCTGATTTCATAATCTGTGCATCTGTTCCAGAAGAGATTTTTGAGATGGCATCTCTTTGATACATTCTCTTACTAAGTTCAGTTCAATCAATAGATACACAGAGAGGATTCAGAACATTCTTTCTCTTTATTTTACCCTAGTGTACTGAATATTTTAGAAGTTTTCATTAGTATGATGGACAACGGTCCTAATGAATAATCTTAGCAGTACAATTTTTTTTCAATTGGAAAAAATTACTAATTTTTCTTTGAAAAGGTTTATAGAAATAATTACTTTTCAATCTTTCAGCTCTGTAATCTTTTGATTTCCTCACTTAAAATCTGTGGAACAAATGCGGCTTGTTGATATCGCTTCTCTTCTCATTTGCTCTCTTCTTCAATTTTCCTGTGTGAGTTGAGTCAGACTTCACCAAGGTTTCTCCTGTAATCATTTTTTTCTTTGTTGGATTTAAAAAATGCTGTTTATAATGAACTTTGAGTGACATTTTCTGAAAGATTATTTTTGCATTATGTTTTGGAATGCCTAGAATGCTAACAAATGTCTTCTCACAGATATGTTTCATTTTAGTGCCTGTTCACTTCATAACTGATGTTTTACAAGCTATTCATTTTGTTCTACCTCAAAAACATAATGATATGACATAGTATTTACTGCAGCAGCAAGAGAATCAATTCTGATAATGAATTTTAAAATATGCTTCCAAAGTAATGTGTATGTGGGTCAATTTACTGCTTCTTTGCTACAATACTGTTTATATTTTTTGCTAAAACTTGCTCTGAAAATATAATAACAACATTTAAAATACCCAAGCCTGAAGCAATAGCAATAAAGTCCTGAAAAATATGTATTTTATTAGACTGAGAGATGAAAATACAGTGAAATATGAAGTTAGTTCTGTGCTGAAGGCTGCGTTTGGAACTATCGAAATGTAAATGAAAGCTGTCATGCTGTCAGCTTTTTTTCACTCCTAATGAGCTATCTTCGCTGCTCACATAATAGAAGCGATGACAGTGATTTTACAGATGAGGGTAACACTACTTTTGTATTCAGATATCTCTTTTTACAGTTAATATTTCCCTCAGTGTATAAAAAAAAATGGATAACTAAATATTAAAAGAAAATTCGTGAAATAAGGTGCTTTAACAATGCTATCAAAGCCCAAACACAGAGCCAAGTCAATTTAATGCTAATATTAAGAAAAGCACATATATAAGCAGCTTCCAGATATCTTTTTTTTTTTTTTTTTTTTTTTTTTTTTTTCTTTTTTTGAAGAAAATGAAGATTAGGCTGTAGATGGAAATACAGTAACTAAGGAGAGTCAGATTTTAAGTATACCTATAGAGGTCTTGTGAAGACAATCTAAATTGGAAAAATTAACTAAAATTGAGTATGATACTTGCTTCAGTAATTCCAGTTTGCTTAAAAAAATCCCCAGTGATCATATTTGGTAATGAAAATAGAATTTGTTGTTGTAAGCCTATATACTGGACAAAATAATCATTAATAAAGGTACAGCAAATAGCAGTTACGTAGGAGAAAGTCCCAGAGAATAATAGTTATGAATTAATGTAAAGAGTTTAATTCTTTTCATGTATAGTGAAACATTCCTGCAAGATATTAGCTTTTATGTAAAAGACAGGGATAAAGTGAAGAACAAAACAAAACAAAAAAAAGGAAGCAAGGCTCCAGCCTTATTGTGAATTAAGATTATATTTGAGTCCTTACTACTTCCATGGCGTGTTTTATACAGGGTGATTGTGGGGTTGAACATTCATTGTCCCGGTCTCTGTTCTTTCTTCTCAATAACATTCCCTGCTTGAGAGTAATTGCAATCATGGAATAGAGTGATTTCAAATTAACTTCCATCCCCTTCCAGTGTCTCTGCTCTCTTAAAGTTATAGTACCATTGTTTTTTTAAATCTGCAAATGTTGCTGCTATTTGTAATCAACAGATCTTATCTGATTGAAATAATTATCCAAGACAGTTTTAAAGAATTGAAATAACTAACATAATTAAATTTACTTTTTTTTTTTTTAATTTGATCACGCTCACTTTTTTTTTTTTTTAATTTTATTTTTAAAATCTGTTATCCTGGATGCCTTATTGCCCTATTCTAGGGAATTCCTAAAGTCCTCAAAATAGCAGAGTAGACGGATACGACATCTCTCTCCATCCGTGTTAGATCTCACCCTAATCACATCTGGGTAAAGGTTGCCATTACCTCTGGAGCACAGAGCTGAATGCATAATACAGACTTTTCTGTCTTTAATATTTAAATGCCGATGCTTAAAATACTATTAGAAATATTGATAACTTGGCATAATTTAGTTGTGTTTGTCAAAATCCTGTGAGCAAGTTACCAACTTCTTGTCCTAAAGAGTATTCCAGAGTCCTGTGAATTCCACTGTAATTGGCAATGGCAGTGGGATATTTTCTCATACAAGTTTTTACCATGTGATTTCGTTTTTTAATCTTTTGAAAGGTATAGAGTTCCTGATCCAAATTGTTTGCAATTTTTGTTTATTGGCCCAACTCATTTTTCCAATTCTCCATTCAAACAAAATATTCTAATACATGGCTAACTCATACTAATTGCTGTCTAGAACTTGCATCCTACTATCTGTCATATATTGTTTTAAAAATAGTAATAGTAAAGTACTGGTGTATATAGACCTAATGCTTTTCTTTTTTTCCCCATAAACTCGAAGAACAAAGATAACACAAACCCCACTGGCATTTTAAGTAACATAAAACTTCTGTTTAAAACAGAGCTCCTTTAAGCACAGACAACTTTGACTTATGAAATATCTTTATTCTGAGTATCTCAAACCAATTGTTAAGCAATTTGAGGTTCTCAGTGTGACAGTTATCCTATTATACAGATGAAGAAGCTGAATCTCAGAGAGACTTACGTCCAAGTTTTTAAGGTCTTTAGAACAGAATCTCCCACACTGCTAGCATGTAGATGGCAAGTGATGTTTTAGAACAATTCTGCTCTTCCCAGAGTGGACTTCACATCAATTTGCGACTTTGCTGAAGATCTTACAGAAAACTTGAGGCAGGCACAGTAGCCATCACCATAGAACAATCTGGAAAAGTCTGGATTAATTTTAAATTATTTGCAAAATTCCCTTTTGGATATTGTCATAGTTCTACAGAAAAGAGTGTATTAGTTTAAAGAGGGTACATTGTGGTGCAATGAGAACTGATCAAATGTAAATTTATAGTGGTGAGGTCACGTGTTACATGCATATCATTGCAGCAGTTTGAGTGCTTCTATCTTCCCATTAGACAAATGGCAATGGTAGATTAAAATCTCCAGCAGAGAGCACAAATGGCAGATTTTTGATGTAACTGAAAAGCAGTCTTCAAATTGCTCTTTAGAAAATTGCTGTGCAGCTTATGTGAATAATTCTGCTGGCTGTGGTAAATCAAATTTAAAGTATATTTTTGCTAGCCAATTTACTTGTTCTGTTCATACATTCGTAATTCCAGAAATGGGGAAAACATTTGTTAAGAACGTAACAGAGAATATTGTTGAAATTAAGAAATTGGCCATGTCTAAGAACGAAGCATACCCTTGAAACAGGGAAGCAGATTCCTAATACGATATTTTTCATTTCCAGGATATGATCAATTTTGTTTTCTCTGCTGTGACACCAAAAATGGCAGTCTTAGAATGTATGTACATCAAACAAGCTATTGACATTCTACAGGTAGATAAGACATCAGTTTTTCTATCTTTCATTCTGTTATTTGTTCTGGGATGTTGTCCTAAGATGGTGGTTGACAAATATTGCATCTGCTTTGCAGGGTTTATTGTCAGATCGAGATGAAAAGCAGCACAGTGAGGAACACATTGCTCGCTTGTTCATTTTTGCTGTAATGTGGTCAGTTGGAGCTCTTCTGGAACCTGATGACAGGTTGAAAATGGAGCTGTTCTTACGAAAGCATTCTGCAGTGAAAGAACTTCCAGCTGTGAATGGAGAAGAAACCATGTTTGAATTTGGCGTTAGTGCCAGTGGCCAGTGGGAGCATTGGTCAAAGAAGGTTCGTATGCTGTGACATGATAAGCTTTCTTAATGAGTATAAAGGAAAGATGTATTTGGTAAGAGACAGATTATTTTATCATTTAAGGTGCCCTTCATAATTCAGTTAAGGAGATTAACCCTATGAACTGCTCAAGAGTTTCCTTTTTGAAATACTTTTTTCTTGTCTTCATAAATATTTTTTGTGGAGAATGGAAACGTGCATTTAAAATAGCTTTAGAAAAGATACAGAAAAGTTATCTTAGGTCTGTCTGCTTCCTGTCACCGTAGTAATCTGTCTATCACCCAGCAAGAAAAAAACTGTCTTAATGTAATAGAGAATAATGAAATGAAAATATCCCATTAGTATACTAACATCCTTTTACAAAAGCTTGGCAAGGTACTGCTTGCTTATAAATCAATGCTTAGTTTTCAGGAAGAAAGATTTTGCAAATGCAGTGCATTTGTTTTTGTGTTCTAATGTAAAGTTTCTGTGTGGCAATGTACAAAATCTTAAACATTTTTCATAACTTTCTCATTCAGGTCCCTGAATATATTTACCCTAGAGATTCAGTACCAGAATATACTTCCATTCTAGTTCCAAACGTAGACAGTGTTCGAACAGACTTTCTAATGTACACTATCATGAAGCAAGGAAAAGCTGTTTTGCTAATTGGGGAACAGGGAACAGGAAAAACAGTTATGATTAAGGTAGGTGGAATGGAAAAACGAGTTATATTTTCATATGATAACATTGCAATAAAAATAATTGACATTGACAGAAGTGTTAAATTGAAGTGAAAGATCAATGCCTCCCACTGAGGCATTTTTCCAATACTCACATACTCTACAATCAAAAAACTGAAAATATCTGTACTTGAGTACAAAGGGTTTATTTAAACTTTGCTAACCATGATCACAAGGTTGTGTGACATGTAAATGCTCTCTTATCTTTCTTTTCTTTGGATAAGCCAAACTGCTGATTTTGCTAAGGAAATATTAATTCTTGAAGGATTTAATTATTATTATTTCCATTTGCTTTCTCAGTGGTGAAATATATGAATTGATTTTTCTTTTACACCCTTGTTGCATGGACTTTCTTCACAAGCCACACTGAAAAGAAATAAGGAACATCCTTCTTTACTTGGGATAATATTTCAGAGGGGAAATTTAGTGCTCAAAATCTGCTCTCTTATTTTCCTCAGTGGAAAAGGTGGACTGCTCTTTCTGTGCAAAAAAATAGAACACAACTGCTATTAAATTAATGTATGTACTAATGACATGTAAAAATTAGTAACTGACTACAGAAGACAATAAAAAAAAGAATTTCACATCAAACTTGAAATCCCTTTTAAAAAGTCAAAATGTTACAGTTTTTAGCATGGTTTCTACAATTTTTAGGGAAATATGTATACTCTTTCATCAGTGAAGGATAGTTACATAAGCCTAACCTCCTGTTAGGACAACTGAATGTACTGTACAAGCATCTGTGCTTCTACTGGAGAATTTGTAGAGGCTTGGAAATTAAAAATATTTGAAAAAACCTGGCCTAAACTGACCTTTGGCTTTCGTAAAATCTGGAACCATTTTATGTCCTCCAGGGATGTGCTTTCTGTGCCCTGACATAAAGTGAATTGTACCAATGCCAGTTGCCATTAATACTACTTTTTCAGCTCAGCTGTTGATGCCAACATGCATGCCAGTGTAATGTCAACTTCTGTTCTTGGCACCAGCGGGAGAACTATTTTAGCAGAGTGCACAGGCGGGGTCTGGATGGTGGTCTCGATATTCTGCATGCTGGATTTTGGCCAGATACTGGCAACCTTGATCTTTCAGCTGCCATTCCTGTCCCTAAAAATAATTGGAACTGATTCTTGGGTGTTGCTTACCTAAAGTCTATTCTATGGAGCAGAGTATGTTCCTTACACATGGGAGTTTAGTGTCAAAAAGTGCCAGTAGATATTTGATGTTATTTAAAGTTAAGACTGAAAATTAACTACCCCTACAAATGTTCCCCTTCTGCTTTCTCCTTCTGTAGAATTTAGCTTTTCAGTACCTAGTGAAGAAGAAATTTCCAGACATAAGCTTCTACTTTCATAAAGAAGTTAAAAAGATTTAATATTGAACTCTACAGGTACTAATCTGAACGTTATAATAAGGCATCAGTGTATTAAACGAAGAACTTACAACGGAATGCTTCTTTAAGATCTTTACTTTGCACTCTGTATTCTTAATTGGTGAATTGCAGACTTGAAACTTGTGTGACAGCGTTGAAAATTGCATACAGAACCTGACAGTTAACTAAATAAAATAACCTAATTGAATAAACTTATTTTTCAAAGATATTTCTTTGCACAGGTGTATATTTAGAGTGGTTGGGAGTGGTTATACATTCATGGTTGTGGTGAGTTGGCCTTGGCTGCTTAATCAGGAATGACGGAAGTTTACTTTTATGACATACCAAACATCTCTCATCATCACTTTTATAAAGATAAGAATATGAAGGATATTCAACTTTGTCATCATGGTGGGAGAACTAAGTCTTTAACAGAAATAATGTTGGAAATCTGGAATTTTTAGTACTAATTTATGACCCAGGATTCTTATTAAACAAAACATTTTCCTTGTTTTATATGTATGTCTTGGTATGACTCCAGGGTTACTTTTCTTTCTTTAATTTAAATTTTGTTATAAAACCACTCTAAATAAAAAGAATGAATCTCTTGCTGTTTCAGGGCATTAGCAGCTGCTGTGGAAATTGTATGCATTCATAAAACCCAAGGATTCCTTCATTAAGAGAAGATAAATATCAGTAAATCTAATCTATCTGTGTTTGATCTTACACTACTCTTCCTTTACTCTGCTTTAGTTGTTAGGTATGGTGTTATGATGTAAATGTAAAAATGTTTTTTTTTTTTTTTTTTCACTCGTTCCTTGAAGATTGCTGTAACATGATCATTAGTAACTTGAGTTTAGAAACCCCTCAACAATTACTAATGCAAAATTTATTTGCATCCTGAGTTGTCATATGTCTGTTTGTTGAGATGCTTAGTAAATGTCTAAGTATAAAAACTTTTATACTTAGAAACTTTATAGAAAGCATGATTGGAGAGTTTTAATTTTAGATGGGGGACAGTATATTTATTTTAAATAAACTGCTGCTTGACATTTAAAAGTTACTAGCAGGACTGAGGTTTTGTAGATGTTTGATTTTTGCAGGGCAGCTGGGCATCTCTGTATCCTGGCAACTGAAATAACCTGGAGTTACCAATTTAATTTGCTTAGAATTGGCTTATCTTACAGGGTTACATGAACAAGTATGATCCTGATGTTCAGTTGTCCAAGTGTCTGAACTTTTCTTCTGCAACTCTACCAAATATGTTCCAAAGGAGCATAGAAAGTTACATAGATAAAAGAATGGGTACCACTTATGGTCCTCCAGCAGGGAAGAAAATGACTGTTTTTATTGATGACATCAACATGCCCGTGATTAATGAATGGGGTGATCAGGTAAAAGGAAACTGTTAACATTTGAGAACTGATGGTCTTATTTTTACTAATGGAAACAGTGACCTGCAGGTTTCAGAGGAAAGAAAGTGTAGGAAAAAAGTATAATATGGACTAGATCAAATATGTCTCCTAAAAGCAATTTCCCCAAGGCAGTTTTTCTGTGGGTGATAAACTTTGGTGTCAACCCCAAAGGATTGCCAGCATCAAGCCATTTGGTACAGACATTATAGATTCTAAATCTTTTGTTTTGTCTACATACAGAGCCTGCAGAATTTACAAACTATCTGTACTAAAACAAGTTTGAGAAAGAATGTATACGAATACAGGTAGAAATTCTTTCCTTCCATCCACTCTGGACTTTAAAATACAGTTATTTTTAGGTGAAATCTCATGCTACAGTAGACACACAAGTCTAGTGAGCTGCTTGGAGGTACTAATGAATGCTTTATTGACCTGTACCCCAAAACTTTGACTTTAAAAGACTTGCTTACATAGTCATATTCCTCCACCTTATGTAGCTCTGTAATCCTGTTTTCTCGCTACCTCTATACAGGTGAAAGTGTGACTGTATTTTGTGCTGAACTAACCATTCTATGTCACTCATCTATGTACCCATGTCAATCTGAAAAAATAGTCTGACTGGATGTAACTTCAAAGATACGCATTTTCTTAGCTTGGTATTATGGAAACTGAATTGGATGCTAAACCTCACTACTACTTAGCTCACAAAGTTTAGATGCAGCTAATTCATTGCACTGGGGCTCTTCTTACAATTTTGTATAATTATAAATTGCTAAATGCCCAACAAAATACCTGAAATTCAGAAATATGGGAAATGTTTCCTTTTGTTTACTGATTTGTTATACTACAGATTTTCTCTTCTTTCCTTCTCCTTCTTCTTCTTTTTTTTTTTTTTTAAGTGGAAAACCCTGAAATACTTAACTGCTCCATTTCTTTTTTTGGGGGGGATAACTAGGTCACCAATGAGATTGTAAGACAATTGATGGAACAGAAAGGTTTCTACAACTTGGAGAAGCCAGGTGAATTTACGAACGTGGTTGATATTCAGTTTGTAGCTGCAATGATTCACCCTGGGGGAGGTCGGAATGACATCCCACAACGCCTGAAACGCCAGTTCACCATCTACAACTGCACGCTACCTTCCAGTTCATCTATTGACAAAATATTTCGAACAGTAGCTGAAGGCTATTTCTGTGAGCAACGAGGTTTTTCTGAAAAAATATGTAAACTGGCTTCTGCATTAGTATCTACAACACGAAAAGTATGGCAAACAACAAAAGCAAAGGTAAATTTATGTCCATTATGAAGTCTATGAAGCATCTGACCATGACAAAATAATAAGACCAAGACTTTCTTTTACTGCCATGTGTGTTTATACTTCACAAGATACCTGTAGGTATATCTGTTGTCTGAAGTTCCCATTATGAATTTTTTAATATAAGTACCTCACTATTTGTCTAACAAAATTTAAGCATAATACAGAGAGCGTACTTGATGAAAACATTTAGATGTCTTCTATTTGAGAAAATGTCAAGGGCAAAAGGAACCATACATTAAAAATCGAACAGGAATCTTCTAAATTTAAAGATCTGACAAAGTCAATTTGAATAATTCACCAGCAGTCCTGGCAATCTAGGGAGGTCCTTGTTGACTGGAGGTTGGCAGATGCAGCCCAGTCTACAAGAAGAGCATGAAGGAGAATCCAGGGAATTAGAAGCCTATCAGTCTGACCTTGGTACCGGGAAACGTCATGGAGCAGATTGTCTTGAATGTCACCACATAGCACATATGGGACAAACAAATGATCAGAAGCAGCCTGCATGTGTTTACAAAAGGCAGGTCCTTCCTAATTAACCTGCCTGACTAACCTTCTATATCAAAATGACCCACTTAGTAGACGAGAGAGAGGCTGTGGATGTTGTTTACCTGAATTGTAGTAAAGCATTTGATATGTGTTTGCTTAGTATTCTCATGTCCAAGCTCATGGCTTGGATAGGTGTGTTGTTCTGTAGGTAAAGAACTGGTTGGATAGCTGGGCTCAAAGAGTCACGGTGAATGGAGTTCCATCCATTTGGTGGCTGATCACCCATAGTGTTTTGCAGGAGTTAATATTCAGCCCATTTGTCTTTTAGCTTTCCAATTAGCTGACAGTGTTGATCTGCTTGGGGTAGGAAGGTTTTGTAGAGGGATATGGATGGGCTAGGCCCATAGGATGAGTCCAGTTGCATGACTAGAAAAGGACTTGAGGGTCCTGGTCAACAACTAGCTGAACAAGAGCCAGCAGTGTACCCAGATGTCCTAGAAGGCCAGTGTCATTCTGGCCAGAAATAGCGTGAATAAGGACGTTGTTGTTCTTTGTACATGTCCACCGGGAGATTATGCTTCAAGTGGGCCCCTCACTTTAACAAGAATATTTAATTGCTTGAGTCTGTCCAGAAAAGAGCAACAAAGCTGGTGAAGGGACTAGAAATCAAAAGTCATGAAGACTGACTGAGGAAATTAGGGCTGTTTAGTTTGGAGAAGAGGAGGCTGAGAGGAGAACTCATCTCTCTCTTTGAACAACTACTTGAAAGGAGATTGCAGAAAGAAAAATGTTTGTCTTTTTTTTCTCAGGTGAAATGAAAAGCTGGATACAGGCATGGAATGAAATTTGGAAAGTTAAAATTACAGCATAGAGATGCCCTTTTTTTTTTTTTAGTGAAAAAAGCAGAGGAGGGTAGTGGAAAGGATAGATATGGTTTTGATACGTGATCTGTCGATGTAAACTTGGCTTATATAGAGAAATAGCGACTTCCTTGTGTAGTCTTGGAAAGGATGAAAAAAGAGTGACAGAAATGATTTGGAAGAAAGAGTAAGAAAAATGCCACAGTTTAAGCAATATTGATGTTCTTATTGTCGTCTTTAATGCCATTGTTAACTAACTTTTCTTGGCTACTTTCCAGTCTGTATTACTGAAACCTGTAAGATTCAAAGAAACTTGTGTGAAATTTATGTGAAATTAAAGAGCTGGTTATTACTACTGTCATTTCTTCATTTTTACCTTTTCTTTTTAAATGCTAAGTGTGCACTTCTGCTATAACGTAATATTTATATTGAAGCTTGTGAAAATATACAGTATTAATTTAACTCTAACTAGGAAATATTTAGTAGTTATTTGAACATAGATTACGATGTTCTTTTGCAGATCTTACCAACTCCAGCCAAATTTCATTACATCTTTAATTTACGAGACCTTAGTCGTATTTGGCAAGGAATGCTAACTGTTACTTCTGAAGTCTGCCAGAGCATCAGTGTTTTGGTAGCCTTGTTCCAGCATGAATGCAGACGTGTTATTGCAGACAGGTTCATCAGCCAAAGTGATAAAGACTGGTTTGAAGATATGATGAAAAAGGTAGGCAAATAGCATTAAAGTATTTGCTACAGAAAGGGACCAACAAAATGTTTCATAATTAAAATGATCCTTAATGTATTGTTGTAGACTGCTGCTGCAGAACACAATCAAAATCTATTTGAAGATGGATCTACAGAATTATACTTCGCAGATTTTTTGCGTGATGCCCCAGAATCCACTGGAGACGAGCCTGATGATGTAGAATTGAAGGCTCCTAAAATTTATGAACCTATCCCATCTTTGGATTATTTGGCTGAAAGATTACAAATGTTCATGCAACAGTACAATGAAAGCATCAGAGGATCAAAGATGGATTTAGTATTTTTCAAGGTATTAGTGCTTCTAGTTATGTTATTACAAAACCACCTGATCTTTTGCACTTTTCCGATGCGTGTGTTTTAAACTCTTCCTTCAGATTATTCTTGGAGATAGCTGAAATGGCAAGACATGTATCCAGTGATCCTCATAGGTATATAAAGGCACATTTGTGTCTCCCAGATGCTTTAATTCTCAAAAATTATCCCATCTTTTTATAGTTCCCCATTTTTTATTTCTCCTGTCTTGCATAATCCAACGCACAAGTCATTTGTTTCTACAGTTCACATCATACTGGTCATCTGGATCAAAGGTCTATTGATGCTTGGTGTTCTTTTATCTTTAGATTGGGTTCTTTAGTTGATTTTTAGAACATTTCAGATTATTTGTTACTCTAAGATAAAAACCACAGTTGAATGAGAAATTTCTATAGTGTACTTATACTTTTGGCAGACTACGTAGAGAGACTGTAAGTAGCTCACCTAAAAAGTTGGAGGAGGCTGTCAATCCGCTTCCTTTCTAGTTTTCCTCCAAGTCCTTAAGGAGATATATGTTTGATTCTGCTATGTACAAATATCACATATAACAGCGTGTCATATGAGCTTCATACAGGAACATTTCTCCTGGACTAGGTCTGCTGGTCGCTGAAGAAAAGGGAAATCTCTTGATTCTGTTGAATACAGGACTGAGTATTCGGCAACTGGCTTCAAAGAAGGTCTCTAGCTGTTCTGAGGCAGTTGCTTAGTTATGTGCTTCTAGATAAATATACACTGTATTATTTTTTATATCTTAACACCCCTCCCTCCCCTGCCCCTCCCCCCCCCCCCCTTTTTTTTTTTTTTTTTTCAATACATAGGATGCAATCATTCATTTGATTAAAATATCACGGATTATTCGTACTCCACAAGGAAATGCGTTGTTGGTTGGTGTGGGTGGATCTGGAAAACAGAGTCTGACCAGACTAGCATCATATATTGCTGGATACGAGAGCTTTCAGATTACTTTAACAAGGTAACACAATACAGTGTATGTAGATATTTCCTATAGAAATGAACTCCAAACACGTGTTAAAGCAATGCAAACCTGTCAAACATTTCATCCCTCACTGTAAACTACATTTTCAACCAAAAGCACCTGTGTAAATACACAATCCGTAGATGACTGACCCTGGGTCTCTGTTTTGGGGCCTTTATGCCATTAAGTCTTCCTTTCCTTTAGCATTTGAGTTTGCAATGCATGCTTGTAAATTCCCTCTAAATCATTTTACACTTAAGGTATGGCTGGGAGAAGTAGTAACTTCTGTTACAGATCCTACAGAACCCAGACTGTATTATTACAACTGTTACTATTACTTAATAGCGGGTAGTACTGAAATTTAGTAATTTGTGGAAACTGAGGGGAAGAGAAGGGAACTCTTGATTTATCTATATAATCTATTTGTTAGAGCCCTGTATTTTAAGTTGCATTTATTTGGTTTCTTTTCAGAGGGAGAAGGAGTCAGGAGGAGGATGAGTAGAGACAGAATAGGAAATAAGGTTTCCTCTGCCTTTTTTCTGTAGATGCTTTGAAACAACAGTCCCTGTCATTCCTCACTAGAGAATTGGAAGAGATCTTTACAATTAATTATTTGTCAGCGTTACCACTTAATTGTCTGGAAGGTGTTCATTTAAATCTTCCTGAAGCAACTGAGAGTGTAATGACTGCCCTTCACCTGTTTATCATTTTAAATAGCATTTACAGGGTTAAGAATCCATGATTGGCAGTGTGTATTTCTCTGTTTTCGAGGGTGGATAGTGATAGGACAAGGGGGAATGATTTTAAACTGTGACAAGGGAGGTTTAGGTTAGATATTAGGAGGAAGTTTTTCGCACAGAAGATGGTGATGCAGTAGAATAGGTTGCCCAAGGAGGTTGTGGATGCCCCATCCCTGGAGGCATTCAAGGCCAGGCTGGATGTGGCTCTGGGCAGCCTGCTCTGGTGGCTGGTGACCCTGCGCATAGCAGGGGGGTTGAAACTAGATGATCATTGTGATCCTTTTCAACCCAGGCCATTTATGATTCTATTTCTCTTTGAAAACTTCAGAACATGTTGAGAATTTTTCACTTGTATGTTCTTACCAGAATACCACAAATCATCTTTAGTAATTATAGTTCATACTAGCAAATTGAACTGTTAGATTGTTGCACAATTTCTACAGTGCTTTCATTCAAGGTATTTGTAGAGTTCTGTTAAGATGGAGGTGCAAGGGAACTAGAAGATTTTCTATATGGTATAATTTCAAAACAGTTTTGTTTTCAAATATTGAACAGTGCATTGTCTTTATTACATTACGTAGGTCTCATGGAAAATAACTGATTTCAAAGAACACAAGTGCCTAATTCCAGCAATTTAATAATGCAAGGACAAAATGGACAAAATCTGGCATTTTATTAACTTTAGTTTACTTTTCTTGATATTTCTCAATCTGAATCATTAATTTGCATGGAATTCATCAGAATCATACTAGTATGCGCCAACTGTAAGAGGTGTAAGGAATGAATCAGCCCAAGTGATAATATGTTCAATATTACAAATATTGACAATATAATAACACAAATAACACAATAGAAAACTCAGCTGTGGTTATTCTTGTCTCTTAGTGATTTTATTTAATGTTCTCTTAATATCTTTGAAAGATAATACATCGGTATTTAAGTTTAACAGCAGTGGGTAACAAAACCTACTTGACAACTTTGTCCAGCTATACTAACCTTCAATTTGAACAAAGAGCTTAAGTCTACAATTTGCAGGGATGCAAAACAGCTGTATCATGCATATGTTAAAGATAGCATTACTCTTACATTTTATTTTCTAGCACCTTATTCTATTGGTTTCACCTCCTCTCCTATGATTTATGGAACCAATCATTCACTTTGGGAAAATATTTAATTAAAAAAATCTCTGAAAAATGAAAGTGGAAGATACAGTGTCATGGTTTCATGAATTTTTGTTATCAGTAGTCAACATCATAACATCATGTTTTTCCCCTGCCCTATTAGTCACAGAACCAGGCTGAACCAGCCCATAAATCATGGACATACAGTATTTATTTCATATGCAGAATTTTATCCTGCCTAAATAAACTGAGCTGTGTGAAAGGTATTTCCCAGAATGATCTATCATTTTTGTTCTCTCTTTCTTTAATTCTTTTCTGTCCCAGAACATATGCCACCAATAACTTCTTGGATGATCTGAAAATCTTATACCGCACCGCTGGGCAAAAAGGAAAGGGCATTGTCTTTATATTCACAGACAACGAAATCAGAGATGAATCTTTTCTTGAGTATCTGAATAATGTTTTGGCTTCAGGTGAAGTCTCAAATCTTTTTGCACGAGATGAAATAGGTGAAATCACACAAGATCTGATACCAGCAATGAGGAAAGAGTATCCAAAATGTACTCCCACTGGTGAAAATCTTTATAATTACTTTCTTACTCGAGTTCGCAATAACTTGCACGTGGTACTTTGTTTTTCTCCTGTTGGGGAAAAGTTCAGAACTCGTGCACTCAAATTTCCAGCTCTGATTTCAGGCTGTACCATGGACTGGTTCCAGCGCTGGCCTAAAGATGCTCTTGTAGCAGTTGCACAACATTTTTTAGTTTCCTACCCTATAGAGTGCACAGATGAAGTAAAACAAAGTGTTATTAACACCATGGGAATATTTCAAGATATTGTAGCTGAAAAATGTGTTGAGTACTTTGAACGATACAGACGCCGAACGTTTGTGACTCCAAAATCTTACCTGTCCTTCATTGGAGGCTACAAAGCTATTTATAAAGAGAAGTTTGCCAGTGTTGGAAGTTTGTCTGAACGTATGAGAACAGGTACTGTAAATTTTGGCTGTGTATTTTTTTATATATATTTATTTTTTAAGTTGAGAAGAATCAGAATGTTAAAGAGTTAATTCTTACATGTCTAGAGAGTTAGCTTATGGACTTGAACTGTGAGCTCACTTTCATTTGGAAGCAGGCTGTCTTATTTTCAGCTGTGTTGTGTATGATTACAAAACATATGGAGTTTTTGTTTTGAGGAACTTTGTGAATATTGCATATTGCAGATGAGTGTTTAAAATAGCACCAGTTAGCAGCTAAAATACCTAAAGCTCCTGCTTCTATATGACTATATGCCATAGCACTACTGACTTCCTAGTTTTCACTAGGAACATACTAAAACTTACTAAAATTAAGTAACATACTTAAACATACTAAAATTAAATCCGAGGGAAAATATGTAATAATCAGATTCAGTCAGATTATTTTAAATAAACATTATATAGCATGCATAAAATTACTAAAATAGTGCACTGCATACACAGTTAACAAATGGTTTCTGAAATTGAATGGTGTTTAGAACTGGACATGAACTGAAATCATTTCTTCTCCTACTGCCACCAACTTCAGAATAGTGCTATTTACACACATCTGCTTGGATAGATGGTGACTGGATGACTGGAATGAACACTTGTGCTTTTTTTTTTTTTTTTGAAGGTTAGAGAGATTTGCATGATTTGTATGCATGCATTTACTAATAAGGATTTTTATACATATAGATACAAGTAATTTTTTCATCCTTTGATAAAATTTTTGAAATATTACTCAAGAATCTAGCCTCCCTGCTCATCTGGATCTTTATATGTTTAATGTAGAAGCTCAGCCTAATCTCAACTTCCCTTGCATTATTTGGGGTGTCAGGTTCCTCTTTTCTGTTCTGTGGATCTTAGGAACAGTTTAGTACTTCATATAGTCCTGTGAATTTTGCACTGCTTGCATTTTTTAGCATCCCTCTCACATACAAAATATAAGTAAGTGATCAATGACAGATTCTGAGAACTTATTATCCATAAAATAATAATAATAAAATACATGAAATATTAAACAAATATTAACCCTGCTTTTTCTAGGTGGGGATCACTCACTGGCACTTCTAAATGTGAATATGAGTGACTTATTTTCAGTATCCAGACCACTTCACTGAGGTTTTTCTCTCATGTACTCATATTGCTGCATGGAATTTATTTTACACAGGTCTTGCAAAACTGATGGAAGCTGAGGTTTCAGTAAATCAGCTTTCCAAAGAGCTGGTGATGAAGGAGAAAGATTTGGCTGTAGCTTCAAAAAAAGCTGATGAAGTTTTATTGGAAGTAACAATGAAAGCCCAAGCTGCCGAAAAGGTGAAAATGCAGGTGCAAAAGGTAAAAGACAAAGCTCAGGTCATTGTGGATGACATTGCCATTGACAAAGCAGCAGCAGAAGAGAAGCTTGAAGCTGCAAGACCTGCTTTGGAAGAAGCAGAGGCAGCCCTGCAGGTCAGAATCAAAGATACTCTGAACATACATGTATTTTGCAATTGCTGTTTGTGGAATATTGTGGTTGAAAACATAAAATAATATGAAAGGTCTAGCAGTGACCTGGTAGGAAAAAAAAACTGAAAAGCGAGGTAGTGGAGTGGTAAGATAAGAAGTACCTCTGCCGTCAGGTAATAAAATGAGTCACTTAGTGGTACAGGCAGTCTGGCCTTTCTGTAGTGCTACTTCTGGGTCACCTGCTAAACGGAAGCAGTGGCATTAAATATGCAGTCCCCTGCAAAACATCTTTCTCTACCATCAAGTGATGGCTTAAATAAATTGATTATTTTCTTCTCTTTACAGACAATAAAGCCCTCTGACATTGCAACTGTTCGCAAACTGGGTAAACCTCCTCACTTGATAATGCGAATAATGGATTGTGTGCTACTTTTATTCCAAAGGAAGATAGACTCAGTAACAATTGATCAAGAACGCCCATGTGTGAAGCCATCATGGACTGAGGCTCTGAAACTAATGAATAACTCTGGATTTCTTGGCATGTTGCTTAGTTTTCAGAAGGTAAGGAGTTGTTAATGGCATTATTACTCCCATAGCTATCTTAGAGATCAGGTAAAATCGTTCTCACATTTGTGTGTTATATCATCCACAGGAACAGAAGGACATAGTCTGAAACACATTAGGTTTTGTGCATCTATTGTTATTAGCTGATAACTGTTTTTCTCTCCATTTTCATGGTTCTTTATTTCAGCAAACTTTCTCCTGGACCACACAGTTATGATGGCAATTATACAATTATTCCAAGTACTGAATCAAATCTTGAGAAGCTTGATTGTATCTTTATTCAAGCAGCTCTTGCTTCCCAGTAGGAATTTGCTAAAAAGGGTACACTGTTGATTTTTTGGTTGTTTTCCCGTCTCTACTGAGATGGTCTCCATCTACCAGACTGTTTGCGTATAAAGTGCTCCAGAATACCATCTCCCAAATTGTTTGATGGGGAGGAAATATAAAAGAGAATGAAAAACCTCCAAAAATACAGAGCTACTGCAAACTTTTGGGACTATATTATTAGAAAAGTATTAAAGTGCAGAATGATCAACCAAATGAAAAAAAACAGATTTTTATTTCTTTCAGGGGCAAAAGCCTGCCCCATTTACACCAAGATTCTCTAGACTGTGGTGCAAGGGGAATTTCTTGCCAGGGAAGAGAAGATGTACCTAGACATGTAGCTAGACCAGAAGAAGACCTGGGATGGATTATAGAATGGCAAAATCAGGGCTCAACTCTCAATCCAGAAAACCAAGCAAGTTTTGGCAAAACCTGTGTTTTCTGCAATGTTGCAGAAAACTCTGTTCGTTTGTGCATGGATTCTTAAATCAGCTTCAGCTGTGCATTTTGCTGATGTCTTTTTAAGCTACTGGGGTTCTTCCGTTGTGCAGATGTGGCTTGAAACTGCTACTCTTGCTATCCCTAGGAGCTGCTTCTCCCTGTGAGCCATATTGACATGGCAGCATGTGGAATACTTATGCAATCTCTGCAGACAGTCTCCTTCTGGGGCTGTCAATCTGGCCACTTTTCCCAGTACTGCCTTCTCTAAACAGATAGAGGAAGTGAGTTCAAAGATAATGGGGATCAATTATACACTCCTTACTCAAGCATATGAGGTTTCCAGTTTTAGCACTTATCGGTGCTACATGTTCTTGCTGGTTGTTTGGAACACATTTAACTTTATTCGGAGCAATCTGAACAGCCTCTGTGAGGCTATGTTCCTGCTGGAACTCATACTGATGAGTGTGACAAGGAATTCCAGATTCTGTCTATCCCTGATGAAGTACTTTCTATGTCATCCCATTGCCTTATTTCTTCTTTCCAGTATAGACCATACGTGAGAAGTAAGGCTGTCATGTCTGGAGTTCTGAGTATACTATACTGGTTTTTTTTTTTTTTTTTTTTTTTTGTTTTGGTTTTGGGAGATTTTTGATATTTTCTTATTTTTGTTGTGCAAGGAAGGTCAGTGGAAGAAAAAAACTCCTAGGCCTTAAAATTTGTTCCTCGAAAAGAAAAGAATGACATGTGAATAGGATCTTAGGCCACTGTTGTTTGGTCTTTGCTGCACCCTTGCTGGCTTGCTAACTTATAATTTCAAGTAGGAGAATAAAAAAATGAAAACGTTTATCTGTCACTACTCTTCATATTAGCAAATGTCATAATTAGAACATCATAATACATGATATTAAGAATAATGTCATTAATGTCTTTGTTATTATTATAGTAGATCAGACAGGTATAAGACTGTCCTTTCTGATATATACCTCCAAAAAAAGGGTATCTTGCTTGATGCTATTAATGGAGGATCATTTTTAGATTCATTGCAAGAAACATGTTAATACATTGCCAATAAAAGGAAGATTCTTAATGCTTCTGTTGTTAAGCAACTATTATTACCCTGTGTAATCTATTCTACTCTCTACATTGCTTAAGGAGATGAATTCCATTTTCTTCTGACACTTGTGTAATTATAGATTAACCACTGTCATCAAAGATCTGGCTTTTCATACTCTCTACAGAAGGGCGAAAAAAATGTAAGATTAGAATAATGAAGTGAAAAGCTGTAAGAAATCACATTTACAGTTAAGGAAAAGGGATGGTTTCAATGAAGTCAGTGTTGGTTTCTCTACAGAAATGAAGAGTTTCACCTTTTCCCTTTCCCAGGCTACGCACTGAACTCCCTCTGTTTACACTATGATTTGTATGATATCATGGTGAGCTGGTTCAGGGAACTTGCCTAGAAGAAAACAGAACACTGTTGTGTGCTGGCTTGGATTTCTGTCATACTGGCTTCCATACTAGCTCACTGAGAGCATTGATGATGTCATTAAAGATGTGGCAAGAACAGATCTTGAGGCTGAAAGGGAAAGAAGGTGCAGAGAGCTGTAATAGGAGTTAGATCAGCTTAGGTTGTCAGGAACTACAAATGTGAGTAATATCTCTAAATATTATGGGCTAAATAAATGTATGAAATGTAAACTTTAGTCAACTTTTTCTTCAGTGGAATTAGGAGCTATTTTCACTTGAGTTCACAAAAAAACCCCAACAACTAATCTGTTCTTTCCAAGAGTAGAAAGTACTGTCTGTGTTCATGAACAATATTTAGTTCATTTCTTTTGTAAGAAGTGGTAGAGTCATGTTTTTAAGAATAAAAGTGTTTTGGTGAAGCAGACTTTATTTTAACACCCATTCTCACGAATAATTTTTCCTTTTTGTTGTGTAGGACTCAATTACAGGAGAAATTGTGGAGCTTTTAGAGCCTTATTTGGACATGGAGGATTATAATCTGGAGATTGCTAAAAAAGTGTGTGGAAATGTAGCGGGTCTATGCTCATGGACACAAGCAATGGCTTACTTCTATGGTATTAATAAAGAAGTCCTTCCTCTTAAGGTATTTAATATTATTAATTTCATTTTTCTGAGAGGTAACTATGGTTGAAGGCAAAAAATGTAACAGTATTTTAGCTAAAAAAGATAATGATCTACAAGAGATTCTTGTTTCTTCATTTCCTCAATTTTGAAGTCCAACACTCGAAAATCAAAGAAGTCCTGCCATTTTTTTCCCCTTACATAGCTACATTTTGCATGGTTGTTACTCATCTGCATGCAATCAGTTTTCAGTGGGAGCGTTCAGTGCAGATTCTTTATACAGCTTGGCTATTGGCAAGTGAGAGTTGCTGTGTCTGTCCTTGACCTATGAACCTAATCTCCACAGTTTCAAGAAAATTTCCCCTCTGTCTTATTGGCTTGGCAAGGAGCATGCTTGTCATGGACTTGGGAGAGACCACTCTTGACAAAGAAGTATTCTTTAGTGAGTTTAGCTGGAATTGAATTATCTAAGAAAATTTCTGAGTGTCAAGTCGCTACAAGTGATCGTGTATGTAATATGTAGTCACCTGGCACAGAATTCTTTAGGAACAGTGAAATTATTGTAAAATTACAGTAGAAAGGAATGAGCTGCCATTATCTGCACTGCTAAAGATAGTTTTATTATCTTGGAAATGTTTAATATATGAGCATATTAAAAAAAAAAACTTTGAATATTTATCTAGTGATTCATAGTAGCTTCTTAAATGGACTGTTTTATTGTTTTTTTTTTGTTTGTTTGTTTGTTTGTTTTTTGAAAGAAATACATGCCAATCAATTATGCTTCCATTGTACTTATGCTCGGTCTCCTTTTGTGTAATTAAGTGTACTCACTGCATATTCAAAAGTCTTCACATGTACTTTTAATTTATCCGGATTGATCTAATTCAAATTCATTGAAACATAATATTTTTGATCCAAGTAACCATTGACTGTATTTTTGTGATTTATATTTTTAAAAACAATAGATTGTTCACTAATGAAAATAAAATCTGATATGCACCTATTGAGATCTATAAAAGAAAAAAAAAGAAGGGGAAATACTGGACCAATGCTCAGATGCAACTCTATGAAAGCTGTGGAAGTGCTCTTGCAGTTTTTAATTATACATGATTTAAAATTACATATAGATTTATCTTTATATAATTATAACTTGCCACACTGGAACTGATACAAAGCTAAGCATGTATTTCTTGGCAAAGTGATACCTATTCTCAGGTATGGCAATAGTTTCCATTATTTTAAAATTGGAGATAATAGAGGAAGGAAAGGTTTAAAGATGTTATTGTGAGAAGCAGTGGAGTGGTGCTAAGAAAATAATTGAAAATAAATGTACAATTAGATTTCATAAAGAACTAGCACAGGGTAAATCATCCAGTGCTAAAAGCAGGTTTACTGAATGAATTAATCAAATCGCTTTATCCTAACTGCAATTCTAGGAGACAGACCCTCTTCAACACTTGCATAATCCAGCCAATGTATTTTTTAGTTGCATCTTAAATGGGGCTCAGTGCCTCCTTAATCTTAAATGTGACACTTCATGAAAACTGACTAATAATGACTTTCATTTTAGTAATTATTGTGTATAAGCATGCAAAAATGAATTCTTCCCTGAAATAATTACCTACCTCTTTAGATATGTGGCCTGCAGCCTAAGCATCACTACTCAGAGTCGAACACAGTACAAAAAACATTGCCTGCAAAAGTAGTGCAGTGTGGTTGTTTATCATAAAGCAGCCACCGTTACTGCTTTCCTGTAGACCCTCAATATGACTGTGAGCAGTTCCCCTTTAGTTTGTTAACCAGTCAGCAAGCCTTCTGGATTAACCTGATAATCCTGAAACGCCATCTTCTGTTTATCCACTGTTTGAAGAAAATAGCAGTAGAGAGAGGAAGCCCTTTAGTTGTGATTGTGCTAGCATTCAATTAAAATAAGGAAATAATTTCTCTTGGAGATGTCTCCAGTGATTTTAATTAAGATCTCCTTAAGCTGGTTATGATGATCAAGGAAAGTTTGTCTGTAGTTTATAAATTCTGTTTGATATGGGGAATTGTCCCTATCACATGCTGCATTAAATATGGAACTTCATTGCCTTTTCTGCTTTTGCTTGTCTCTATGTTGAACGAAAACCCATAGGAGGCAATAACTGGAATTTCACACAGGAACAGTGTGAAAATTTGGTGCCAACTATTTAAATAAGAGTGTGCTTGTCAAGTTGATACCCACAGGTATTTGAGTATGAATTCAAGGAAGTCATTTATGTGAAGAGGGTGGAAGGGAGGATTAGATCACCTGTAACAAAACAGGCTAGAGCCAGGACATGTAACTTGGAAGGAAGAAGTGAAGAATCTTTGATAGCTATTGAGGTTGCATAAAGCAGATAAGAGGCAGGATCTTGATGCCTTTCAAAGGTTGTTTTAATTCCCCCAAATGGTCACTGATAGTAAAGAAAGAGATGACAAGATTTTATTAATGTCGTTCTGCATGGATCTGTTTGCATGTATACGTACGTGTGTATGTATGTATTTTTATGTGTGTGTGTGTGTGTGTGTGAGCAGTAAATTTTAGAGGTGAAGAAAAGCCATTTTTTTAATGTCTGCCAAACCCATGTGCTTGTTTCTCTTATAATGTTTTTCTAAATTATCTCTGAGTCCAACTTTCTCATGATATTGAGGCTCTGATCAGGATGATACAAAAGCAGTGGACCATCTGTGTGGAAAAATCAGCAGTAAGCTGAGGCAGAGGCATCTAGAGATTGCATTACCAAGAAGCAATGTCAGCCAGATACCATGTACCCAGGGAATGACTGCAAAAAGAAAAAAAAGACCAATGTGGTTATCCAACGCATCTACAAAGCACTTCTAGTAATATTTCCTGTATTTACTGAGCAACAGCTGCTCTTCATGGAGATCAAGGGTTGTTCTAGGCATTCCATTCATGAGGAGAGATAGCATTTAATAATATGAAGATTTTTATCAAATAAAGCATTTTTATTTATTTTTATTTAAATGCCTTCCTGGATCAGGACCAGTTATATTCAGTGGTTAGCAAAATTGAATTTGCATTGAATAAGTGAGGAACTTGAGGCTATGGCAATGCTGATAAATTAAACAGTGTGACTGAACTTTAGACACTAGAAAATGAGCATCTACGCTGTTAAATTGTTAGAATGGTCCTTAGTGTGTACTTGATCTTAGCCAGGCAGCATTTTCTGAGTGGTCTCTGGGCACTCAGAAGCTGGCCTGGCCAAAGAGCCTTTCTGCAGGTCTGTTTGCATGCAGTGTGATGTTTTAGAGAATGGAAGAGTTTTACATGAGCTGCTCTACTCTTACAGATTTCAGTGCCAGAGGAAGGTTCTGGACATGTTAAATTTAACAGCATAGCTGTGGATTGCAATTATTTGTTTATTTTTCCTGTGTTTATGTGGAATGCACAAAGATTAAGTGGAGTAAAATCATCTCACCACCTGCTATGAAGGCCTCTCAAATGGCCTCTTGGAATAAGGCAAAGTAGCTGCTCAACAGTTCAGTCTGTGCCAATTATTGACACTTGGCCTATGGAGACAGATGCAGGATGGAGAATGCAGAAAGAGCAAATGAGGCACTGGTTGGAGCAGACATGAAGGTGTTGTGTGGTTCCTCACAGTGCCAGTGGCAAGGAAAGGCCAAAGACATAGCTCTTGCACAAGCCTCCAGGTGTTCTCATGGAACCCCTTTATCCAGGAGCTTGCAGCGTGGTTCTCATGTCCTCAATCCTCGTGATTCATTCACATAAAATCCATTTATCAGGCTTTCACACTGCATCCAACTGGAACAAATTTTGAATCGTTGCTTTGCTGCGTGACTCAGAGAGATGAAACGAAGGGTATGAATCTTGTTCACATAGCAATGTCACTAAAATTAGAAAGGCCGCAATGGTTCTTTGTGGTTGGGAGACACATTTTCTTCCCTCTGTTAATTGGCTGGAAATCTTCATAAGAAGCTTCTTGCAACTCTAATAGCCTTCTTGGCAGGAAAACTTTCCTTCTGCTCTCAAGGCAAAACTGTGCAGGAAGCTGCCAGCCCACCTGCTAGTGATGTCTATATGAAAGCAGTGTTTGTACCCATGTAATTTTGAAACATGGAATTGGTGAGAGAGGCAGAGAGTGATGATTTCCAGGGAGAACCGAAACAAGTAGTCTCTGCCTTGGGGAGTCACATATATTGGTCACCCAGCTATACCAACATTCATTCTTGTGTAACCAAGCATGATTCATCAAATATGATTAAGCATCCTGCACATCAAACCAATACCAAAATGTACTAATACTTTATTATTACCCTAAACTTAACTGAAAACCTTGGTTAAACTGTCTATAAAATTACTTCTTATAATAAGTCTTCTGCTAGAAATCCCTGTAATGCCTAACTAATTTGGAGATTTTCCATGTTAGAGTGCAATAGATTTTTTCTTTGCACTCATCTGAAGTGTTTCTTAGTGAGCTTTATTTATTTATTTTGATTGTGCCTACATCTTCAAGGCTGGTAGCCTTTTAAGAGCTTTAAAAAAGCAGGAAGTCTGTTATATTCATATTTTGTACCTTTCTGTGCAGTTTATTGCTGTGTGGAGACATGGCCTTTCATATTTGCAAGGTACCACCGCTTATATGTATTGGGCATTCTTTTTCACTATGGCTCACTGTATATTGCTATGGTAAATGCCAAGGTGAAATATGATTCCTCACAGCCAGGTTTAATTTTCCTGTTCTTTCATATGTTCTTCCCAGCTTTTCAATGATATTTTTCCCTGTGTCACCTAACCATTTGTGAGCTGTGATGAAGCAATGCATCATAACTTTGTTTTACTTTCATTCTTAGCTCTCATGGATTCAGTGATAAGAGATGATCTGCACAGGAGGAGGAGGAGGCTAGGTGGCAGAAAGAGGGATGCTGCAGCATCCTCTTTAGATCTCAGTAAAAGATCCAACAACAAATGGCTTAATAAGACAATTGCTTTAGGAAGACAGAACAAAAAGAGGGGTATATGATAGCTTTAATGACCAAAAGAGAGTGGTCTTTCTCCATGAAGAGGATCTGCTCTGCATGGCAAACCATGGGAAAATTCATCTAGGCTCTGTCCAATGTTTGCATGAACATGGGGTGCTCAGCACCTGAAGGGATTTAAGATTTACTCACTACCTACACTTATGCTTGTTTTATTGGGGCATTTTTTTCTTAAGACATCTGTTGTAAGTCCTTTCTTACTGGGATCTAGAAAGGGCCCTGCTCCATCTCTTTGCCTTCCCTGGTGTTGAGCAGAGGAACACCGTGTCACCTATTCAAAACTCCTGTAGTGTTTAAGCTTTTCCAGAGAGTCCAAGATTCACTGAAAGTAGTATCTGTGATTCTGGAATCTGCTTAGCTGGATCTTATCAAGACTCATTGGTCTGCTGATTCAACGGTGTCTGTCTCTAGAAGATGTTCTTTAATACACATTTTGAAAAATAAAAGTAGAATAAAAACATTTCAGCATCTTTACACGATGGATATTTTATGAATGGACATTTTGTTGGCTTATCTCCATTATAAAATATTTGTTTATCTCTAGGATCTGTCAGCAAATGCAGTGGCTACTGTAAATGATGTTTTTGCTGATAGTGCTGTTCTCTGCAAGTGTAACACTGAAGTGTTAAATTTGTGCTTCAATGATTATTGCAAATACGCTTCTCTAATTGCTGGCAGACCTATCTCGAAACACACTGGACTCCATGCTGCACTTTTTTATCATGCCTAATCTCAAAATGGAATTTAGTTCCTGTCTTTTAATTTTTTTTCCTATCCAGTGCAAGAATTTGCTGATTTCAGTATAGTTTGGTAGGAATTAAATTTATCTCTTTAGTCAAGATTTAATGACAAGAACCAGCCCAAGTTTATACTGTTTACTAGAAGTCATCCCAGAGATTCCTTGCTCTGCTCTGATGTGACGTCAGATTCAAGTTCCATATTTGTAATAAAACATTTTTACAGATTCTTAGTTTCCATCTTTGTAACTTTTAGAGCAGGAAAAATAAAAATGCATGATACTTAAATATTTATATGTTTTAAATATTCAGAGCAAATGAAAACAAAGTTTATTTGTGAGTGTTTCATAAGCATTTTGTCAATTTCTAATCTTTCACAAACAAGTATTTGGAAACACATTCTGGATTCACAAAATATATATGTTTTTCTTAGTAGTAATACAGAAATGAAGAGGACAAGTTTTAAAGACGTCAGCTTATCATTCAAATTTTTATAGACACACATGAAATGTCTTTAGAGCTTCAGTATCCAGAGGAGCAAAAAATGTGTTTGTTACATTTTTATTGTAGAAGTAATTGATGAGGAAAGAAAGAAGAAAATTAGTTTCCATTATCATTGTTATTATTTTATAGTCGGTGAGGCACATCCTTAATTTTCTTTGCACTGAGAAGATATCACAGGAAATATTCTATGCAGTGCCTCATATATCTAGTATACAGCTATTTCAAGGGTATTGTGCTTATAAGCCATTAATCGTTGTGTGATTAATGGATCATTCTGAAAATATTATTAAAACATTTTAAGACTGCATTGAATAACAATAAAAAGGGAAAAAAAGTTTTTATCTTGTGTATGTATTATTTTTAGAAGTTCTCAATACAGTACAGTATATGCCACTAAATGAATGTCATTGACTTGCCAAACAAGAAGTATTAATGACCGTTTACTTTGAAACGCTTCTAGGCAAATCTAGCCTTGCAAGAGGGAAGACTTGCAGCTGCCCAAACTGAACTGAATAATGCACAAAGTCAACTGGATGAAAAGCAGATGGAACTTGATCAAGTACAAGCCATGTATGATGCTGCTATGAAAGAGAAGCAGGCCTTACTTGATGATGCCGAGGCTTGCAGAAGGAAGATGAACAATGCCACAGCTCTGATAGAAGGCTTGGGTGGAGAAAAGGTGCTGTTACATTATGAGTATAGTTCTAGCACAAAGTTGATCCTCAGGTTTGATAACAAACATTAACAGTGCTGAAGAAATTCAAGGCAAGGTGATGTCCTGATTTCATATGACACTACACTATATTTTAGTTACACGTGGGCTTTTTTCTTTTTTTGTGAAACCAATGTATCTAACAAAGTAAAACCATTTATTATGTTAGCCAAATTGTTACATATAATGATCATATGGATTGTATTGGGATAGCGTTCGACATGAAAGCCAAGGAGCCAAATTCCTTTTAACTTTAGTAAGAAGAGAAATTAGGCTTAACCTAAATAATTGCCCTAAAATATTCATAAGAAGGATTACTCTTTTTTTTTCTCACCAACTATACAAGAATAGAAATTTGAAGCTTGACTAATATTCCGAATTATATTTTAAGTTCAGATTGCTACTGAAACCTTTTACAGAATTATGGGCTAATCTTTATCCTCTGTGCTAAGCTTTAAGTTTTACTCTCCTATGCACATTTTTATAGCTTCAGCTTATAATAGAACCTGAGGGTTTCCAGAAAAAGCGGGATGGTCTTTTTTGTAATTGGCTCATTATTTGCTTTGAGAAGTCCTTGTCTGTAATCACACAGAATCAAAACTGATGAGAGCTTCTACTTTCAACCGCTGAGTCCTATAAGGCCAGATCTCAAGTGCTTGTACAGATGTGCTTCAAAATGTTTAGCCCAAAATATTAGATGCTTTGGCATGTTTTTGATTTCTCAGGACATTATCCAATAGAAGTTGGAGTATCTCCAAAGATAGAGATTCTGTACGCTCTCTTGGCAACTATTCCAGTCCTCGATCACTTTCACTGTCTTTTTGTATATTTGAATGGAATTACCTGTATTTGAATTCCTGCCCACTGCCACTTGTCCTGTCACTGGGTACCATTTTAAAGAGTATGGCACCATCTTTGCAATCACTCATGACATATTAATACAATGCCAGAATTCTCCCCAAGAGTCTGCTCTCAAGCTTAAAAAGTCTCTCAGACTATTTTCATGTGACAGAGGCCACATTTGGGCCCTTTGCCTCTCTCTAACATGTCCATATCTGGTCAGCTCAGACCTGAGCACAGTAGTCCAGAAGTGGTCTCACCAGTGATAGCAGGAATAGTCACCTCCCTGGATGTGTTTCCAGCAGTCATCTGAAGGTAACCTAGGGTGCTCTTGGCCATCTTTGCTGTCAGCATTTGTTACTGTCTCATGTTCCACGTGGTGTCTGTTAGAGCTTTCAGGCCTTTTTTCTTCCCAACTGCACTCTAGCTGTCAGTTCCAGCTGGGATCATACTGTTGCATTGAGTTTTTCCTTCTCAGAGACAGTACCAACACTTTCCTTTGCAGAACTTGAGGAGATTCCTGTTGGTCCATTTCTCCAGCCTGTTGAGTGCTCTCTGGATGGCAGCCCAGTTATCAAGTGTGTCAACTTGCTGAGAGTGCATACTCTTCTATTTTCTAAGGGTCATTCATTTTACTGCTACAGGAGTGATATTTGTATTCGCTTTGTTCTCAGGAGTCTCTCTCAATCATAGTGACCTTCCAAAGACTACTGACCATCCAGAGATTCAGATGCAGAACTCCAAGCATTCCGGCTGCTTTCTCACATAGAGGGAAACTACTCCTCACTGCTCCAGCCTGTCCTTCATAACAAGCCTATATATGTGTTGTAGCACTGTGACTGTGGGAACTTTCCTGCTGTGTCACAGTGATCCCCACGAGATCATGACTCTGTAGCTACTTGCAGAACTCATTCCTTGTTTGTTCCCTGTGCTGTGCACATTAGCATTTCCAAGAGGAGTCCAGCTCTGCTGATTTCCCAGAACCAGTATGAAAACCATCCGGGGTTCTGTCTGGTGGGCAGCACCTTGTTTATGTTGATATGCTTCAGGTGGTCCTCTGTTTTATTGATTGTTATGTTTCTATTGTATACATCATTCTACACATTTTATTTGCCAGCCTGGTCTTTCAGTTCCTCACTGATTGTTGCTTGTCCTCTTCCTCCCTTTCCACTCCTTCTTTAAAGCCCCCTCTAATGGTTTGGCCAGCCTGTTGGCAGACATTCCACACTTAGGTGGCTGCCATCTCTTCCAATAAAACTTCTACTTCTGAAAAGAATGATTTAAAGAAAAAAAAAAAAAAAAAAGAATGAAAAGAGAAAAAAGATATTTGTTGTTCAAGAACAGTTACCTACCTGAAAGAAAGAGAGAGAGATTCTGAAATTGGATCTTCATGGTTAGGTTTGTGTCTGTTTAGTCTAACTTGCTTATAATATTTTTACATACAGCTTCGTTGGACTGAAAGCAGCAAAAACTTTCAAAACGAAATTACTCATTTAGTGGGGAATGTCCTTTTGGCCACTGGATTTCTCTCCTACTCTGGACCTTTCAATCAGGAGTACAGGAATTTGCTGCTCCATTTATGGAAGAAAGAGATGAACAGCAGCAAGATTCCATACAGTAATGTAAGTTTTCATACTTTAACTTTATTGCTTTGCAGAGAAATAATGTTAAGAGCAATCAATTCCAGAAAAATACTTAATTGAAAAATTATTTATGGGCTGTCATATTCCATCATATTTTCAATAAATAACAATTCTGAACAGTTGACATCTGAGCTTCTAAAAAATTCTCTTAATACTTTCATGCATTGCAATATTAGTGCATAGGAAAAGGCTCTGGCAAATCTGAGTCAGACAGGCTACATGAGATCTGCTGGAAGGAGATGGCATAAAATGGAAATTAAGTCAAAATTAGCAGTTTAGAACAGATCTACTGCAACATAAAGGGGAGCCCCTTATTGGGTAGTCAGATTTTTCACCCATAATAATGTTTTTCACACAGACCCTGTTGCATCTGTGATTTCAGTCATAGAATAAATCAGCTACATCTAGCATTTACCAAAAGTAGAAAATACCTGTATCAAAGAGAGCACCCATTGTAACCATCTCCTTCAACTTTTTAAGTTATCCTATTGTAAAGGTTAACTTCCATCCCCTAGAGTTTTTCCAGGCAGTCTCCCAAGTTAGGCCCGCAGAACAGTGAAGAGATGGAGAGATTAGTCTATGGCTTCTGTGCTGGCTGGGAGTTATGCCCCAGTCAACTACCTACCAGCATTTGCCCTATTTCCACTTTGACCACGTATGGTCTCATGTGTTGCCATTAAAATTTTTTTCTTTCTCTAGATATCCACTTTTCACTCTGAACTGTGAATCTAAAATATAAATAGGGAATTTGGAAGAAAGGGGTTTTTTTGCATCTATTTCATATTTCTGACAAATTCCATCATACATTCTTTAACTTACTGTTCTTAATAAGCAAAATTGTGAGCAGATGAAAATAGAATAGGAATAGAAGGTTCCATTATTTTCATTTAGATTTATTGAAGTACAATGTTTTAATAATCTAACTTGCTAGAAAGTATCTGTAAAATGGAAACACAGCTTTTCCCTTTTCAGACTTCACATTCCATATGTAGTCTACATGTAGCTAGATTTAACATAAAAATACTTTTACACCCAATAATATGATGGACTATTGCACATTTTTTATCAGAAATATCCCCTCTGCATCCTTACATATTAGCAATTAATACCTTCCTGTTGCACCCTCTGCTGTTTCCTCACACCGTTTAATATTGTTTAACTTCAAGTGTCTTGTTGAAATGATTAGGTTAAAAACAACTCCGTGTTTTTAAAAACTTGGATTTACACCAGTTCAGCTTGCTTCACTTTAGACTGTTAAACTGATGTAGGCTTGTGATCAGTAAGGCTGTTCTTTGTGAGTTTATACAGCTTCCCCTTAAGTGGCCCAAGTCTGCGCAGATATAGGTGGCCTAAAATGCAGCTGAAGTAACGACCATCATGCAGCTTCAGTTCCCTGAACACGTCATATACTCTAATAAAGTGAGCAACCTCTGTGCTGGGACTACCGAATAGGGCAGGCTCCTTTCCTTGAAACAATGAGCAACCTGTGTACACCTGTGGCTGCACCTCTACAAATGTGTCGAAGGTAGATTACTATCCCTGCTGCATCTTATTGTCAGCTTCTTGGGGGATTTGACATTTAAAACCTATTTTAGAGGGACTGCATGCCACAGGAGGTTTGTCATACTCTTTATCTCATAGAAGTTATTTATGAATCTTTTTTTCTTTTTTTTTCTTTTCATTTATCCATATGGTGGATAGTGCTTCTTATAACAGTGATTGACTTTGAGCTGGCAGAGTAAGCCTCACAGCCCAGCCCAATATATGGTATGACTTATGAAGATTAATGATTCTGACTTGCCCAGCAAAGCTTTTTGAGAACTCCAGATGAAAAGTAATACGTAAGGCCTGGATGGATTTATTAATAAAGTACCAGTCACAGTGCAGTCTCAGGCAAGATTCTTCACCAGTGTGCTATGGGACTTATCCTACATACATTTATCCCAGGGATGCTCTTTCTCAAACCCAGTGTACAAAATGTTCTTAAAAGCTGCCTACCTTGGAGAATATCTGTCAAGATTCCTGCTGTTTCATGATAAGAATTTGGATATATAATGTCTATAAAATACAAGAAAGAAGGAACCAAAATTTTGCCTCTGTGAAGATGTTTTGACCACATTGCTACTAAGCTTCAGCCTTCAAAATTTGAGGAATACTTTTTGATTACTTTTGTGCTGCTCATGTTTATGCTTTTTTCCTATGGACAGGCTAGACACAGAGTGTCATAATTAACATGAGTTTCAAACCACAATTACCATTCTGTTTAGATAGCTGCTGTTAAAGATAGAATTATGATTTCAATGACAGTATATGGAAGTGTTATAATTTTTTTTTCAGCAAATTAAGTACTCACAAAAGGCAGCAGATGGGCCTTTCTTGATACTTCACACCACAGGAAAAAAAGCTGCTTTGTAGTTCAAGGAAGAGGCTTGACATCTGCCTTACTTTGTCACAGACTAACTGGCTGTGGGTGTATGAGTCATTTAGGCATAACAATTTAAAGAGAGCTGTTTCAAATTAGCTGTCTGTTGGTGTAGCTAGGCACTTAAATAAGCTAAGTTTCAGAGTTGCAGAGTGGCTGAAACTCCCTACTGCAGTAAAAAAAAACTAAGAACAAAACAAAAACCTAAAACCTGTTGGGATGCTACTCAGCTATTTAGGATATTAAATATGGCTTTATGTTCCAGTTGCTGAAAATTTTGGCTGTTACATTCTTTTATGTTCTTTTCACAACTGGAAAACAAACTCTTAAAGTTTCTCTGTTTTCTGAGAATGATTTCCGTTGTTTCATTCAGATTTTTCAATAATGAGAGTGGAAAAAAGAGAGTTAAAAAACCACCTGAGTCTTTCAACCACTGGTATTACTTATTTATGATTATCACAGGTCTGACAGTACCTGAAATCTTGTTTTAGACTTCAGCTGCTAAATTTAGTGGGTTTTCTTTCTTTTCTTTTTTTAAGGTTTACTTTCTCTTTCTCTTTCTTTTTAGATAAGTTTGTAGTGAAAGGTTAAAAAATGAAAGTTCCTAAGTGAAAAATGAAAGGAACAAATACAAAATATTCAATTTTATTCTTTTTAAGCTCACATCATTATCATGATACTTGAAAAGTATTTTGGAGAGCTAGATTTGCAATTTTAAGAACTGTTTCATTCACATACGCATTTTTGAGAGGTCAGTGTTCCTAGTGAATAAAATGAAGTAAGTTGGTTGTTAGGTACAATCAAAGTTTAGGAGAATATATGAGCTGGGAAGAGTTTTGACCACAGCAGCAACATTTTTTCACGATAGCCTGTGGTTATTGGTCTGTAACATGTTTTTTCTTTCTCCACAAGCCACCCTGTACTCATATATGTGATTGGAGGGCACTTCATAACATTATGTCAGGAGGAAGCTCTTCTGACCAGTATGACCCTCATGAGGTAGCAAGAAAAGAATTTGACAAGATCTAAATCAGCTTGCCATAAGATACTGAAGTGTCTTCAGAGTTTCTCCAACACTACTGCTCTCTTTCTTTGGTGCTATTCAGTGCCATGTTCAGAATTAATGGACTTCAAAGTTCATACGGAATTCACTTTTATTATTGCCCCACTTTAAAATATTTAGGCTTTGAAGAGAGAAAAGATAAACAATAACTATCAAATACATTCCATCATTCACTGTGATCACAATAAGAAAGCAACCCTTCCATTGGATATTTTAATGTAATTCCTTCAACTGGTAGTAATTTTGTCATTACGTATTTTCTATTAGGACTTGAATCTCACCAGTATGCTTGTTGACAATGCTACAGTCAGTGAATGGAACCTCCAGGGTCTTCCAAATGATGACCTTTCAATTCAGAATGGCATAATAGTCACCAAAGCATCTAGATATCCTTTGCTGATTGATCCACAAGGTCAAGGAAAGATCTGGATTAAGAATAAAGAAAAGAATAATGGACTACAGGTAAATGCTTCATTTAATATGGTCTTGCTGGGATTACATTTTTGGTCAATCGGAGTCTAACTTCATCCCTCAGTTTCACTTGGACTAAAAAGATACTATTTTTGTTGAAACAGATACACCTATTTTACAGCAGAGCTGAAAATGCAGTGTGATGTGACATAATACAGTGTTTAAAAACTGTGTTCTATGCCTCTAGATATTTTAATTTTTTGAAAAATTGTAATTCAATTATTTTAATCTGAATTATTTTTCAAAGAGTAGTAGTGCCTGCAAGATGAAGTTTTTGTTTTAAAAAACATATCTATCCCAGTTTACTTTCTGATAAGCAACCCCCAAACCATGTCAAAACAGGTGCTTGGAAAGGCTATTCAATTCTAATCTCAAAGACTTACATTAAATTTGTTATATTTATTAAATAAATGAAAAACAATCAATGTGATTCTTATAAGTTTAAGACTTGATATTGTGAAATGGAAGCTGAATTGTAAATTCGATATCTGATATGGAATATGCAAGATTGATACTTGACCAAGCACTATTAATACCTGCTTTACATTAGTGTTTCAAACATAAATCCACTAATGTTTAAAAGGTATTAAAAAATGCAGTAATAATATATATATACAGAGATAGTAGATAACTAAATATGCATATAACAGTAAAGAAAACAAGCAAGAGTGATCCCCTGTTCTTTTAAGCTTTATGGTTCTTTCCATCTTCCGACTCAAGACACTCTATGATCCTATGATATCCTGGGACAAGTATGATTTTTGAAAGCTGCAATACATTTTGTACTGTTTTTCCATGTGCTTACAAATGCATGCTATGTTGTGAACGAATCTTCCTAGGTTACAGCTATGAACCACAAGTTCTTCAGAAGCCATATAGAAGACAGCCTGTCCCTTGGCCGACCCCTGCTAATAGAAAACATTGGAGAGGAACTTGATCCTGCTCTAGATAACATCCTGGAAAAAAATTTCATAAAATCTGGTTCAGCACACAAAGTAAGATGAATTGTGAACATAAAGCAAAAAAACCCCACCAAACACATAGGGCAGACGCTGGGTATTTGAAAGTCTGGATGATATGAAGATTCATACCTTCACTATGCTGAAAAAGATAAGCAGTGAACTCATGGGTTTTCTTATTTGCTTAAAAAGTGTTCTGAAATAGTAATGAAAAAGATTTAATCCGTTTTTCATGGATAAAATGACTGTTTTTCTGATTTTAACTTTTAAAAACTAGGTTATTTTTGTTTATTATTATTATTTTCAGGTGAAAGTAGGTGACAAGGAGGTAGATCTCATGAAAGGGTTTACGCTTTATATGACAACAAAATTGGCTAATCCTGCCTATACTCCAGAAATCAGTGCAAGAACAACAGTGATTGACTTTACTGTTACTGTGCAAGGGTTGGAAGATCAGCTCCTTGGCCGTGTCATCCTCACAGAAAAACAGGTATGAAGTCATTTGCAAGATCTGTGTACAGGATAGACTTGTTTGCACAATGAGTGTATTGGCTGAAATCAAATGCAAGAACAAAAATGCCCATTTAAGTTTATTTTAGTGTGTTTTTTTTGTTTTTTGTTTTTTTTTTTTTGTTTTTTTTGTTTTTTTTTTGAAGGATGGTGTGGAGCTGGTTCTTAATTGAATTGAAGGACCTAAACATTTGTTATAAGATCTGGCATTGGAAAGGGAAAAAAGAAAATTATTCATTAAAAATACGTCATGTGCACATACGTGACTTACAGAAAGCATTTTTATTCCTTCATATAAAGCAAATGCTCCTCTTTCAGTCAGAAACGTCTTTTATTTCTGAATTCTTTTTAAAACTTAATTTGAATTAAATGAATAAATGCTTATGAATTCAAACTACTTTTGCCAGCCAGCTCGAGGCTGCAAGAAGATATGAAATTTTTAAGGAGCCCTCAAAACAGACTTGACCCTGCTTGTAATCAGATTTCCATTGATTATATGGAAACAAATATAAGAAAGAGTATTTTCTCATAGGTGTTTCTCAGAAATTTAATTTCATAATACAATATCTGAGACATCCTCCAAAACAATTCCTGTTCTTAAGTCTTTCCTATTTCTTTTTGTATGTTCTAATTTAACTGACTACCCAAAAACTTGGAGGTCAATTCATCATAGACACTGGGGACAAATGTGGATGTGGTTTGTTTTTTTCATTTTTATTATTTTATATTTTACTGTGGCAGCCAGCCAATAAATACATAATATTGTTCAGTTATTCTAACATGAAATATTTGCTTGTTTTCCCATTAAAATGAAAGCATGGAAGTTGTATTTTATAACAAATGGAATGTCTTATATATTTCAAAATGAGTATTTCGTAATTGTGTTTTTGGAAAGAAAAAGTAACAAATTTTGGGTTAGCAGAGCTGCTGCTTTCAAATTAAAAAAAAAAAAAAAAAAAAGTTTGGTTTGCACAGAATAGTTTAGAATAGGTTACACATGAAAATGTCAAGGTAGGTTTCGAATATCTGGGACTCTACAGTGTCTCTGGGCAGCTTGTTCCAGCACTCTAGCACTCAAAGTAAAAAAAATTTCCTCAAGTTCATGTGGAACTTCCTATATTCCAGTTTCTTCCCATCGCCCCTTGTTCTGTCACTGGGCAAAACTGAAAAGAACCTGGCCCCATCTGCTTTACTCCTGCCCTGTTAGGAGTAAAAGCCTCGTCATAAGGGGCTTCAGGCCTCTAATGATCTTTGTATCTCTTCACTGTTCTCTTTCTAGAAGTCTTCTGTCTTTCTTGAACTGAGTACTCCCATTATAGCCTTACCAGGGCAGAGTAGAGAGGGAAGAGAACCTCCCTCATCATGCTGGCCATGCTCTTTTTAATTCACCTCTGGATACCATTGGCCTTGTTGACCGCAAGGGCATACTGCTGGCTCACGATCAGCTTGTTGTCTACCAGAACACCCAGGTTCCTTCTCTGCAGAGCTCCTGTCCAGCAGGTCAGCCCCTAACCTGTACTGATGCATACGATTATTCCTTCTCTGATGCAGGGCTCTGCACTTGCGCTTGTTGAAATCAGGTTCCTCTCCACTCAACTCTACCGTCTATCCAGATCTTGCTGCATGGCAGCACAGCTTTCTGGTATGTCAGCCACTCCTCCCAGCTTTGCATCATCAGCAAACTTACTGAGGGTGGACTCTGTGCTTTCATCCAGGCCTCCAATTAATCTCTGTGCTGCTGATCACAAGCCTCTGAGTTTTGCCAGCCAGCCAGTTCTCAATTTACCTTGTCCACTTATCAATCTCACACTTTCTAAGCTTATCTATGAGGATGTTATGGGAGACAGCATCAAAAGCCTTGCTGAAGTCAAGGTACACAACATCATCTGCTCTCTCTTCATCTACCCAGCTCGTCATGACATAGAAGGTTACCATAGAATGTCTTTTGAGTTGGAATGGATGCTTCAAGATCATCTAGTCCAACTCCTCTGCAAAGAACAGGGACACCTTCAGCTACATCTGGGCTGAAGGGCTCTGTGCTCAGAGTCCCATCCAGCCCAACTTTGAACGTCTCCAAAAATGGGGCTTCCACTACCTCTCTACATGACCTGTTCCAGTGCCTCACCACCCTTACTGTAAAAAGCTTCTTCCTTATGTCCAATCTAAATCTCCCCTCTTTTAGTTTGAAACTATTTTACCTTATCCTATCACCACTGAGCTTGCTAAAGAATCTCTCCCCTTCTTTCTATGGCCCCCCTTTAGATACTCAAAGACTGCTTTCAGATCTCCCCAGAGCCTTCTCTTCTCCTGGCTGAACAGCCCCAGCTCTCTCAGCCTGTCCTCATGGGGGGCTGTTCCAACCCTTGGATTATGTTTGTGGCCCTCCTCTGGACACATTCCAACAGGTCCATGCCTCTCCCATACTGCAGACTCCACACCTGGTTGCAATATGCCAGGTGAGGTCTCATAAGTGCAGAGTAAAAGGGCAGGATTACCTGCTGGCTATGCTTCTTTTGATGTGGCCCAGGACACAATTGGTTTTCTCATAGGCTGTGAAGGCATACTTGCTGGCTCATGTCCAATTTAATATCCACCAGTACCCCCAAATCCTTCTTGCATGTCTGTGCTCCCTCCTTACGTCCTTCAGTTTGTAATGATAATGCGGGTTGCCACGACTCAGGTGCAAGACCTTGTACTGAGATTTATTGAACCTCATGAAGTTCACCTGGACCCACTACTTGAGCCTCGGTCTCTGTATAGCATTGTGACCCTCAGGCATTTTGACTGCACAACATAGCTTGTCAAGATGGTCGGATAGGTCAAGTATGATTTCCCTTTGGTGAATCCATGTTGACTACTCCTGACAATCTCCTTTTCTGCCACTTGGATGGAGACAACATCCAGAATAAGCTGCTCCATCACCTTCTCAGGGATGGAGGTGAAGATGACTGGCCTTAGTTCCCTGGGTACTCTTTAGTACCCTTTCTGAAGATTGGTGCAACACTGGCAGTCCTCCAGTCCTCAGTCACCTCTCTCATTCTCCATAACCTTTCAAAGATGGTAGGGAGTGGTTTGGCAATCAATTCTGAAAGTTTCCTTAGCGCTCATGGGTATGTCCCATTGGGGACTTTGGATTTCAGTGCATTGAGTGTATTCTCAACCAAGAAAAAGTTTTCCTTTCCCCAGACCCTCTCTCTTATCTCCAGGGTCTGGGATTTCTGAGGGGCAGTCTTGGCAGTAAAAACGGAAGCAGAAAAAAGAGTGTTCAGTAACTCCTCCCTCTCAGTATACTTCATTATCTGAGAAGGCACCTACCTTATTCAGCAGTTGGCTCCAATGCTTAACCCAAGGGATACCTTCAGGTATGTCCTTGAAGAAGTCATTACTGGCTTTCCTAAAATGCAGGGTTGCAACCCTACTTATTGCCTTTTTTCTTCATGTCAGATCCTGAACTCTGCTATCTTATGGTCACTGCAACCAGGGCTGCACCTGGCCTTCACATTCACAGCCAGTCCTTTGTAAGAATAAGGTCCAGCAGCACACATTTCATTATTGGCTGCTCTACCACCTGCATCAGAAAGTTATCTTCAGCACATTGCAGGAACTTCCTGGGCTATGTGTGCCTGGCCATGTTGTTTTTCTAGCACATATTCAGGGTGATTGAAGTCCCTATGAGAACCAGTGCCTGTGGTCATGAAGCTACTTTCAACTGTTGATAGAAGGTCTCATCAACTTCCTCCTCCTCATCAGGCAATTGGTGATTATAGATCTCTGATGAGAGAAGGAGGTTTCAATGTCTTTTCAAGACAGAAGCGATTTCTCATGGCCTGCAGAGAAGCTTCTACTTTTAAATGCTCAGATAAAAAGTGGTGTGAGTACCCTTTAGTCGTATTGTTTTTCTTTTCCTGGACAAAACTGTTACAGAATTCACACTGAATGTATATAAGAAATACAAGCTAGAAATTATTTACTGAAAAATATTCATCCAGTGCAGTGTATCAGCTGAAGGGAGCTGCAAGGGTAACTATTTAGTATTAGCATTAATTACTGCACAGGGACATCTTTGCAAGTGATCCACATTTATTAAACCATTCCATTTAGCAGATATGAAGAAATCATGGTTTTTCTGTCTCAGTAAGAAATGAATGTTCTGCCATGGATAGCCAAGGGAGCTCTGATAAATTTTGTTCGAAGAAAAGACAGAGCATTAACAGAGAATCTGAAAAGCAGGTTTTCTATGAGAAACAAGAAGACAAATTCATGATCACTGAGCTAAAGTAATAGATTTAAGGGACCGAGACATTCTTAATGATTGTTACAGTGATCAATGAAATACATGATCAAAGAAGTTTTATTTTTTTTTTTTTTTCTTTAAAGATTGCTCCTCTAACTGTTTGGAAAAAAATTCTCATCAGCATCTTTTTCTACTTTGATAAATAAATTGCTGCCAATGTTTGGGTTCAGAGCAGCTAGTCTTTATGTTACAAATGTGGTCATGAAATCCACTTGCAAGCAAAAGCCTGGCCTCTGATATATTTGCTCATTTTTTGAAAGATATGCTTTAAAATCTTACAAATAGAATGGGTAGGGTGCCTATTCTTAAATAAGCATGCCATAAATAGAATTTAAGCACATATGTAAATGCATATGTAATTATTCTGCAGAACTGGTTCTATTGTGTAATTCTAACCTTTTTTTGTGTGTTAATGAAAAAGGAAAAAATGCAGAAACTGAATGATTGAGGCTTTAGTCATTCTCTTCTTTTAGGGCTCATTTATTTGTAGCTTCCACAGAGCTACATTCTATAGCCTCAGAATATATTGTAAACAGATTTCCAAATAAGAGGTTTGCGAGAGTGAAGAAATTTTTCACTCCCTCTCTGAAATACAAGAGAGCATTCCCTGTACTCTATAACTTCATACATCTCCTTGTTCTCTAACTTGTCACTTTGACAAGAATGAAAATAAACCGAAGCCATAGGTTTAGGCAGACTGGTATTATTAACTGCCTTTTTCTTACAGGAATGTTGACTTGATTGATTAAATAAAGCACCTAGCAAGGGTGTCTCTAAGCTGTGTAGGACTGTGCAATGCAGATGCCTCATTTCACTTGGCATTGTGTTGATTTGTCTGTTATTGTCACTTGCCATCGCCTGTCTTGTAGAAATTGCATACAAATTTCACATCACATAGATAATAATTGTAGTATTTTCTGCTTTCTAAGCAGTGGAGGAGTGTATCTTGCAAAGTCACAGGATGATAAAAATTAGAAATGGAATAGGCCACCCAGTCAATTTCCTTAAAATGTAAAATCAGTCCATACAATGCATTTTTCAGTCCTTTGTCTGATTTAATTTTAAGTACTTAATGTAATGTGGCTTTTATCATTTCCCATTGGAAGCCAGTTTCAGTGCTTTGTGCATCTTACTCTGAGGAAGCTTGTTCATGTAATTCTGATGCATATTCACTCCTCAGTATGCAGCATTAATCAAACAGATGTGGTATACATATAAATCACTCTAGCATATAATAATTCCGCATTTCATAGAAAAAGCAGGAAACCCTCTAATCTGTCATGCATTAAATCAAATTTTCTGTGTCATTTTACAGGTTTTTTTTTTTAATTAATTAATGAAAATGCTTGATTTTTTGAGTACAGGAACTTGAGGCAGAAAGAGTCAAACTGATGGAGGAAGTGACATCTAACAGGAGGAGAATGCAGGAGCTTGAAGATAACCTACTCTTTCGCCTAACGAGTACAGAGGGCTCTTTGGTTGAAGATGAGTCTTTAATAGAAGTCCTAAGAATCACTAAAACAACAGCAGAAGAGGTAAATTTTGAATACCTTGCAGATGCATCTCTGGAAAGATATTTTTGCTGTTTTTGCTTTCCAATTTAGAGTTTCTATGCAGCATTGTACTTCGTAATAAATAGTAGAAACTGTATTGTTGTCCATTATAAAAATGTTGCAAAATTAAACTATTACCTGGATAATTCCCTATATTCGTGTTCGTTTGAATCAAATCATGTTGTGCTTGATGTTTGAGCACATGAAGACACAATTGCTTCTGTTGAAACACCAACAAAGCTTGACTGAAAATACCAATGTGATCTTAATCAAGACCTTTTCCTATTGCTTGAGCAGTATAAATCACAAATGACATGACTAAATCTGCATTGTCTTTTCAATTAATTTTAAGGTCAGTGAAAAATTAAGCATAGCAGCGGAGACAGAGGTGAAAATCAATGCTGCACGTGAAGAGTATCGGCCAGTTGCTGGTCGTGGTAGCATTCTTTATTTCCTAATTGTGGAAATGAGCTTGGTGAATGTCATGTACCAAACATCCTTACGGCAGTTTCTTGGCATTTTTGACCTGTCAGTGGAAAGATCTCAGAAATCTCAGATCACAGGAAAAAGGGTGTTGTATATAATTGAGCACCTCACCTATGAAGTCTTCAAGTATACAGTTCGAGGGCTGTATGAAAATCACAGATTCCTGTTTACACTGCTGCTGGCGTTGAAGATTGATTTGCAGGCCAAGAAAATTTCACACAGTGAGTTTGAGACACTGATCAAAGGTAATTTCTCCATAAATATTCCCTATTTGCATATGTCTGTGGACTGCTAAATTCAGATTTTGTGCTTACACTAGCACTATGTTCTATCCATTAGGAGTGGTGATTTTTAACTGGTGACTGAATACATGTATATTGCAAAAGAGAAGTTTACAATATAAAATTTGCAAAACAAGCAACGTAGACTGTTGTCAAAATAATGCTAAAATGAGTTTATTTAACAGTTTTGTGTTGGATAACAGGGAAAAAAAAGGCTGTTATTTTGTAAAAGACCATGTAATTTTCCGTTGCATGCCTTTTTTTTTTTTTTTTTTTTTTTTTTTGAGTTGCCACAAGCTTTCACCTGTTAACTTGGGGACAGTCAGCAAAATCTGTTTTGATTGCTGGTGAGCAAGCAGATGAAGGCATGGGTACTCTGTACCATGTTTAAGTGTGATTGTGAAAGGAAAGTAGAAATTTTTTGGACATTGTAAAACATTGCTATGTATCACCTTCTCTACATTATGCTACCAGAGCATGTCACTGCTAAGACACAATGACAAAATAAAAATTTTGTTAAGCTTATGAAGTTCTTGTGGGGGCAGACACTGTCTCTGAGATAAGCTAAGAACGGTCACAAATGAAGATAAGTTCAATCAGGCTCTTGTATCCAAATATCTCAGCTTGCTCATTGAACACCAGCTTAACATTCAACTCTGACTCAGCTGCATTCGAAGTACGAATGGGCATGATGGTGGAGTGGTGGGTGAGCTGTTGAAGTTGCAGTCCTGGAAATGAGTATACCATGTGCTTTGTCATTCTGTAGTGTAGGTGAAAGGGGGCTGGACTAACCATGGATCCTTTCTACATCTGAACAGAACACTTGGGTTTAAGTATCATAGAACAAGTATTGCTCTAGCTTCCCAGATAGAGGAAAAGAAACTCAATACTGAGATATCAACTTTGGGAGGCATTGAGACCATTCATTGTTCGTTAAATAAGTCTTCTATGCATAATTCTAGGTCTCTATCCTGTTTTACAAAAATTTTTATCCCCCAAATAAAAAAATCAGCATTTTGGATTACTAGTTATTTTTTCTGCTTTAACAATGTTTTGTTTGTTTGATTGTATTCCCCATATCATTATTTTGCTTTGCAGGAGGTGCCAGTTTGGATCTAAATTCTGTGGAACCGAAACCAAAAAAGTGGATCCTTGACATGACATGGCTCAATCTTGTGCAGTTGTCTAGCTTGTGCCCTTTTAACGAACTTCTGGTACAAATTGTTGGGAATGAGAAGGCCTGGAAAGCTTGGTTCGATGCAGAAGCACCTGAAAAAGCTGTCGTTCCGGATGGGTATGACAGCTTACTGGATCAATTCCATAAGCTTCTCCTTGTCCGTAGCTGGTGCCCTGATCATACCGTTGCCCAAGTAAGATATGCTTTCATTTGGTGTTTATGCTATGTGGCATCTCCTCTATAACTACTAATTCTAAATTATGTTGAAAAAAAAGAAGATATAATTTTTTATTTTTTATTTATTTTTTTTTAAATTTTCAGCTGCACTGAAAAGTAGTACTTCTGATTTTGCAACCACTTCTGATGTAGTGGTTGGTGACCCTGCACATAGCAGGGGGGTTGAAACTAGGTGATCTTGGAGGTCCTTTTCAACCCAGGCCATTCTATGATTCTCTGATTTTAAGATTCTATGATTTTCTTCCATATCTCAGCTTCATACATTGTATGTTGTAATAGCACACCGTATTTAGGGGCATTATCTTTTTTTTCAGAAACCTTTTCTTCAACAGAATCCACATGGTTCCATCCTTCTTCCTTTCCTACACTTCAGCAGGCAAAGGAGAGAAGTGTGGGAACTTCACTTTCCACAATCTAAACAGACCAAAATAATAAAGCTGCTACTGCTCATCCAGCAATACTTACATCATCCAGCACGACCACCTTTGAGAAAGAATGTCTCTGAATGGTGGTTTCAAATACTGTAATTATTTTAATTGTTGAGGAAAGAGGAGGTACTTTTCTGTTATTATATTCTTTATCTCTTCTTTCCCTACTGTCTTTCCAAACACTGTAACATTTCACCTCTTTTCAGTAGGACAAAAGTCACAGTAGTGGAAAGTTTATTGATGGATGTATTTTTTTTGAATCTGGCATCTGGCTCAGTCTCCTTTGATCTTGGGTGTTTCTTTCCATAATGCACACCTCAGTTAGTTGTTTGCACAGTTGGAAAATCATGTCTTTCTAAAAAGTCTTTCTTACACCTTAGAAATCCTTTATAACTTTGAAATCCTTGTAGAAATGTCCATGAAAAGAGGAAAATGGAGGCATAGAAAAGGCTGAGACCTTTAAGACTACGGTCTGAGCTGTGTTTATTTTTTGTAGAAATAGATACTAAGCATAAGAAACTTGAATTGAGTAACCACTGGATAGGGAAACTTCTGTTTGCATTTTCAACATATATATGGAAGACTGTAAGACAGTTGAAAAATTTGTCCACTCTGCTATGCTGTAGATCCAGTGTCAACAATACTTACTTAGAGGAGCCAATGGGGCAGGTAACAAGCAGCTCTTTCACTTGGCTATCTACCGACCCAGTAAATTAAAATATTTATGGTTTTGGTAGCTTTGTTTTGTTCTGATTTGTTTTTCAGGCTCGACACTACATTGCAGAATCCCTTGGTGTGAAATACGCAGAAGGATTTATACTTGAAATGGAAGCAATGTGGTCAGAAAGTGACTGTCGAACACCTCTGACATGCTTTTTATCAGTGGGGTCTGACCCCACTGAAAATATAGAACGTCTTGCAAAATCAAAGGTATTCTAAACTGTGTTTGCTAGAGCTGATAAAGTCATATAAAATGTCTCTTGAACTAGAAATGTTATTTCCATGTTTTATGTCTGTTCTTTTGGTGAAATTTTTATTCATACAATGTTTTCTGCAAGTTAATTTTGGACCAGTAGCCAACATGAATATTCTGAGGAAATGAAAACATTACTTTCCTGCTTTTTCTGGGTGTTTTATTCCAATCAGCCCCCTGTCTTCATGCAGCAGACCAGGACAGTCCATTACTTAGTGAAAAAACTTAGCTATAAGAACAAAGCATTACTTGCGGTGTGCGCTGCATCCCATTCACTGCAGGAGATCACAGTAAAGACAGTTATAGGAAGAACAGAAATATAAATAAGCAATATAAAAATTTAGAGATAGACAGAATGATTTTGGAGACCCTATCCATCAATTCACTTGAAGGATAAATTCAACATTTCTTACAGCACTCCATGCTTTGTGTTTTATAATTCACAGTGTAGACTGTAGATGCAAATATAATTGTCCTGAGAATAAGTTATTCACAGTTGCTCTCCATAACTTTTCCTCCTTGATAGAATGTATCTTCATTTATAGGTGCAGAATTTTTTACACGCTTAGTAAAATTCACTGGCAAAAGTGAGAACGGCAACAAATCTCTGGGTTATTAATTAGCAAGTTCAGGTGCTCATCCTCGAAAACCAGGCTTCTCTTATTTTATTTATCTGATTGTTATATGGAATGTTTAAAGTTAGGATCTAACTCTGCCATCAGTGCTTAATGTTTGGAATCTTAGATCAGGTTGTTGACATGACCCTTGTCCCAAAACCAGAGAACCAGCCAATGTATCAATGTAGGTAAAAAGGTAGTTGGATCAGCAGGATTTTTAGACTTAGTGGAAGCAGTGTGTTGGAAGAACAGTATTTTTCCTATTCATGAAATACTGACTGCAAGAATATTAATAGCTTGGAAATGAACAATTTTTGAGTCCCTTATATGTTAGTTGTTTCTGATTGGAGTCTGTTTTGTTGTTTTTGTTTGTTTGTTTGTTTGTTTTTTCATGGCCTATGGCATGAATACCAATTTGAGTATCAGTTTTGTAATGGTGTTTTCTGTCACCTATTTTGCCCTTCAACGTGCATATCCTGCAAATCAGTTTCCTAGATAGGTACTTATGCTCTCTCTGATAGGAGTTATTTTTTGTAATCAATAAAGAGTGGTGCCTCTGAAAGCATTTCAGAGCACATGATTGGAATGTAACTCTGTCTTCCATCCAGGAGCTGAGCTTTTCTATCCCACTGGTCAGGAGTGAAGTGTGCTAAACTCCCTACAGAGTCTCTTGAAGTCAGCTGGTCGCTTAAGTTGGAGTCACTGAAGTCAGCAGTGGGGCGAACAAAACACTCTCCAGTTCTGTCAAATCCTAAGAAAGATCTTAGTCAGTCTGGGGCAAATGCTCATAGAAAGTGTTCTCTAATTCTGGCTGTCAAGAAAACAGGTTTTCTTGTCATTCTGAGAATGTATTGCCGTGGGCAGTCTTAAAATGTTTTCATGTTTTAAGGAAGCATAGATAGAATAATAATAAATCAGGCTGAAAATGATATTAACAACATAAAACAATTATCTACAGTTGGAAGTGTTCAAATTAATAACCAGAATTTATCTTTCACTCTAAAATTTTATTTTCAGATGACCACTTCTCAAAGAAATGGAAACATTAGCTGTGACTCCTGAGCTATATAATCACCCTTATAAAGCTAGCTAGATCTATTTTAAAACTAGTTGGATTTATGTCCCCAGTGCTTTCACTTGAACTTGGAGTGAAAATTCAACCTTCTGAATTAAAAAATGAAATTCACAACACCTAGCATTTTTACTAGATATTTTAATTGTTATTCTATTTATTTTTTATGTAGGGACTGATGCATAGAACCTTCAGAAAAACTGTTAGAGACACTGGGATGACTAAAATTATAGTAATTTCATTAGCATTAAGATGACACTGATATACTGGTATGACTCACTATTTACAGAAACATTCTGTAGGCGAACATTTTGATAAAAGTCTTTTAGAAGGAATAGAAGAAGAACAATCTGTAGTGAAAAAATATTTTTTCCTTCTCTTGATGTTTCTATAACCTTTAATGAGTGTACATTTGAGAGGTAACATTGCTTAGAGGAGCAAATTATGAGCAGATGCATTAAGGAATATTGAACTAGCTGAATATCTGTGCAGTCTGCAGGGGTGGTGGTAGCGTCTGACTTACAGGCTTGCTGGCTGTACTCAGATATTCCTTAGAAAAAAGGTTTTTGTTCTTCTACATGTGGCTTCACAGCTTATTCAGCTTTACTTGTTTCACACTGTTTAGTTTTCCTTCTTTTGGCCGGAGTTTCATTTTTATACTGATCTGAGAGCAGGATATAACTACTTTCTAATCTTTGGTGTTTTCTTCTTAAATCTTTTTCCAGGATGTGGAGGATCATACACAGTAGCTGTGTTTATGCAATTAAGTAAAATCAGGTCAGGATCTGTTCTCTGACCCTAAGGTGAAATGACCCATCACACCCTGTGTCCATATGGTTAAACTTTCTTTCCTACAGCCTCATCCACACTGTTTAGAACTGGATGACTTTCTTCCTTCAGTTTTGTTTCACAATGGCAGTCCATAGCAGGAAAACCTAACATTAACCTTTGCAGCTTTTAGCCAGATGAAGATATGTCCAGGCGGGTAAGTCTTTATGAAGCTCAAAGCTCATGGCATGAGGGATAGTCAGCTGTATGTCTTGGGCTGGAAACTCTTCATGAAGCTAAGTCTTTTCATCAATTCTCTTGCCTCCAACTCCACCTGTATTTAGAATGTATGTGGAATAATGTATTCAAGTGAATTTGAGAACTCTAATTTTCCTGGTTAGGAGCCAGGCAGCCAACCTAAGTCAGGGGATCGCTTATTAACAAATAAGGACAGTAAGAAATATAAGCAAGAGGGAGTTTTTCCTGCATTTTATTTACAGAATTGTATAGTCCTAGTAACAACCTGGCCAGTTTTTCTTTTTCAAATACCTTCCTGAGGTCTTCTTTCATCTTATGCTTTTCTTTTTTCTCTGTTTTGATATGATCAGTTCCCATTGATGTTAGTGGTTTTCCTTGTGGCACAGTGTCGCTATTGGCTTATAGAAGCAGTAAATCATGCGGCCAATCATTGCAAAGAACGATATTTTAAAAAATTCAAAATAAAAATTTTTTACTTTCCAGAACATTCCCTGTCGTGCCATTTCGATGGGTCAGGGCCAGGAAGTCCATGCAAGGCGCCTGTTAAATCAATGCATACAAGATGGAGGATGGCTCCTTCTACAGAACTGCCACCTTGGCTTACTGTTTCTTAATGAATTAATGGACACCATCTCAACAACAGAATCAATGAGCGAAGGTTTCAGGACCTGGATAACTACAGAGGCTCACCCAGAGTTTCCTATTAATCTTTTACAGTCATCCATCAAATTTACTAACGAACCACCTCAAGGTAGGAAACCATGCTTTTCTTGGGGGAGTGTAGAAAAGGGGGCTTAATTTTATTTCCTCTCTGTATCACTGAAATCCACACTATGTTTTAGTCTTTATTCTCTCAAAGAGCTAAATACAGTACTTTGTAAGTCGGTCTTGCATTCTGTAAAGCATAATTCTTTTGGGGAGAAAATTGACTTTGTTTTGTAACATAAATTGATTGTGTTTTGTTGTTTGGGTAGACCCTATGAATGTTGACAGTGGAACTTTCTTAAACTTAGTGCATGCTGCCACTCTTTTCTTGCCATCCTGTTGACCCTACCAAAGGATGCAGAGGAGAACTGATCCTGTACTCTTCTGGGCAATGAAATTGAAGGACACTTCTGAACACTTGACCTCAGTGTCCCACATTGCAGTATGTAGCTGTGGCTTGTTGCTTTTTCTTACGTCATCTGGCGCTGCTGCAAAGAGTCTGATCCCAGCATCCCTGTGATTGCCCTTCAAGTATTTGTTGATCACCCTTTAGCTTCTGCAACCAACAAGAGAGTAAATATGAACTTCTGGTGGATCTTGAATACAGGGGTTTACTGAAGAACCAGTTTTGGGCAGGCACTGTCTCATGTATGCACACACTGCTGCCCTTCAGTATTCACAGTTTAAATTGTTCTTTACATATCTGTTTTTGCAGGTCATGCACTCTTAGCTCCAAGCCACATTTATAGGTTTCTCCTGTTTCTCCACATCTATTTTGCATGCCAAAAGTGGACATTGTTTCTGAGGGGGGAAGCCTGATCATTACTAAGGAGAAAGTGATGATGACTTCATTCGGTCTGCTGGCTATGCTCCTTTTTAGGTTGCCTGCTATCTGATTTGCCTCATTTTCTGTGAGTTCGTTAGCAGACCAGGCATCTGCAATAACCTTGAGATGCTTATCAGTAGGACTCAGGCAGTCAGATGTCAGGATGTACAAATGTATGGGATTGTTCTGCCACAAATGCAGGACTTTTCACTTCTTGTTGAACTTCACTCAGGTCCTGTTTGTGAAGTCTTCAGCGCTCTAAAGATCCATCTGAATTGCTTCTCCGCTATTTAGTATGTCAACCACTCTTTATTATTATCTGCAAATTTGTTGCCTTTTGTCTCCTTTTTCAAGCAACTGATGAAGATAATGAACAATATCTGTTCTTGGTGTACTTGGCTTTTCTGTGGCTGTCAGGAAACCATAAGCCATTTATTACTTACTAATGTTTGAGACTATAGCCAACCTACTGGCTTTCTATGATGAGATGATGGGTTTACTGAATGAAGGACAGCAAAGAGTGTTGTTATCTTGACTTGAAAAAGGCTTTGACACTACCGACCATAGAATCCTTAGAGACAGACTAATGAAGTGGAGATTTCACAATTGTAGACTGAAAATTGTATCATAGAATTTTAGAATCACAAGGTTGGAAACGACCTATAACATCATCTAGTCCAACCGTCTCCTCATCACCATTGCCACCACAAGCACTAAGCCATATCATGCAGCACGTCATCCAGACGCTTCTTGAACACTGCCAGGGACGGCGATTCCACCACCTCTCTGGGCAGCCATTCCAGTGCCTGACCACTCTTTGAGAGAAAAAGTTCCTCCTTATGTCTAATCTAAACCTCCTCTGATATAACTTGTGGCCATTACCCCGTGTCCTGCTCGTTGCCTGGGAGAAGAAGTCAAATCCCTCTTCACCACAACCTCCCTTCAGGAGGTTGTTGAGTGCAATGAGGTATGAAGTGCTAGGCTCAAAATGTTGTGGTCAGCTGCACAAATCCATCTGGAGAGCTGGACCTTGGGGGTTGATAGTGGGGCCACTAATATTTTACATTTTCACTGATGACCTGGACAGTGCGAGAGAGTGTACTCTCAACAAGTATATACAGATGATACAAAACAGTAAGAAAGCACTGATATACCAGATGGTCATGTTGTTGTTCAGTGGGAGGCCGACAGGCTGGAGAAATGGGATAACAGAAATCTGTTGAACTTCAGCACAGGGAAATGCCACTGGAGAGAAAGAACTCCATACACATATACACGACGGGTCCATGCAGCTGTTAACACAGCTTTGCAGAGAAGGACATGGAGCTCCTGATGGATATAAAGTGGAACATGAGCCAGCAGTACACCTTTGGAGCAAAGATGGCCTGCAGCAGTACTATGCTGCTTTAGGAAGATCATTTCTGGAAGGCTGAGGGAGGTGATACTTCTGTACTGTAAACATGCTGAAAGAATATCTGGAGTGGTCTGTCCAGGTCTGAGCTTCTCAGTGCAGAAAACATGGACATACTGGAACATGTTGTTCCAGCATGAGGAAGTCAAGTGAGGGGTCATATTCAGATACTGAATGAACTACAGCATTTGACGTATGAGGAAAGGCTGAGGGAGCTATGATTGTTTAATTCTGAGAAGGGAAGGTTCAGAGACAGCTCATCAATGCATTTATACATGTGATGGGAGGGAGTAAAGAAAACAGCAAGACTTTGTATTGGTGCCAAGTGGAAGAGAGAAAGTGATGGACATAAGTAGAAATCCAGGCAATTTCTGTATAGCAGTAGAAAAAAGAACAAGTGTGAGGATGGTCTCTGTAGACTGGAACAGTCTGTTCAGATTTTTTAAACTCTCCCTCCTCATAACCCACCTGGATAAAGTTCTGAGTGACAAGCTTTGGCTGATCCAGCTTTGAGAAGGAGTGTTGGCCAAGGTGACCTCCAGAGGCCCCTTCCAGCCTCACCTGTATGGCGTGATTCTGTCTGATATGAGATAATCCATCTTAGTCTCTAATTGATAGCTGTCCTACTGCTGACTGCCCCTCTCTTACTCAAACTACGCTGCTAGCTGCAGATGTCATTTTTATATTTATAGGAGCAATTTACCATGCTGCTAATTGTATATGATGGGGAAGGGCTGTATTTGCGCATGTCACTTTGAAAGTAACAACTCCTATTTTTTTCCATGGAAACTACAACAGATAAAAAAACAAAATAACACTATTTGATAGAGCAAAATCTCAGCTATAAAACACTATTTTTCAACATATTCAACACCATCAGAAGGTGGCTTGTATTTCATGTCTCTGTCACCACCACTGAAATGCACTACCCACTACCTCACCATGTTCACATCATGACCGCTGTTGGATCTCCATAAATGTTCAGCAAGTGCTGATGAATGTCAATGGGTGCAATTTTTTCTGCATGGAGGATTCAATGACACAACTTTGCTTCACATGCACTTCTGTGTCAGACACCATTCTGTCAGACTGCCCCTCTGTTGCCATCTGTCACATGGCAATATTGGAGTATTGGTGAGAAGATTCAACCTCTACTGCCATACACCAACATCCTTCCCTGTTATAGCAGGCCAACATGATAAAGTAGCAGCCCTCATGTTTTGAACTCTAGCAGAATGAATCCTCAATCCTAACACTTACTCTGTCTTGTAACTCCCTCATCTTTGACTGTGTAATGCATTAACTTGCCCTGCATTTATATGCATGTTAGCACTGATTTCAGTTAATGAAGTCAGTGGGGGCTGAAAATTTGTATCCAAGGTCAAATTTAATCCCTCAGTCACTTAAAACTCTTATTTCAGTATTCATCCTTTGCATACTAGTAAGGTTTCTAACCAAAGTGTTTGATTGGAGTGAAAGGCATCCTCTTTCAGTGTACATACCTCATTCTCAAGAGCAGTTAGTCTCTTGATAAAAATTTCTCATCTCTTTGTCTTCTCCTCCACCCTTTTTTATTCAGCACTCAGCATATTTTTGATTGTGCTGTGACCCCTCCTTATCATTCAAATCATAAATCCTATCAAATGATAACGGCTTATAACTCCAAGAGGCAGTTTTATAATCCAGGCCATAGCCAATTTACAGCTTGCATTTAATAACAGAAATATGCCTGGGGTAACAATTTAAGTCAGGATGAAATATAAACAGTTGTAGTTTTCTGATACTGTCCTGCTATGCTCATAGCATGCTGTGATAAGACGCTTAGTTTGATGAATTCCTATTAATTTTGGAGCTTTATACTGATACATGTTGAAAATGTGTTTCCTTGAATAGTGTTCTACAGGATCTTTGTGAAGTAGGAAAGAAGCATAAGGGTTTTTATTTTATCATTGGAAGTACTGTGACCTCAGTATTCTATTTACTGCACTAGAAATCCATCTTTTTAGATTTGTGTTAAGCTGGTTAGGTGGAAGCTATCATAATAGGGTGTGAATAACTCATGCTTGGTGTTGTATGGCTAATGAGAGACTCATTTTATGTGTTTATTGAAACACTCTTGGATGTTCAGTGCTGTATTTCATTTTATATGTTAGGTGTCTTTTCTATTGTTCGCCACTGAATAGTTATGTTTGTATTTCAGTTGTGACTGGTAACATTTAGAATAAGTGTAAATTGCGTGTAATTCCTTCTGTGTGCCAGAATTTAATACAATTTGGTATATCGTCTTCTACCTGAAACAAAATGTAGTTGAACATTGCCTGGCATGACCAAGCTGAAAAGATTGTTGCTACAGAAGGGTTATTTGAAGCTACATAGAAGATGAAACTGTAAAATGGAGGAGTGAATCCTGTTTAACAGAAGTTGGAGTTATTGGTTCCATAGTTTTTTTTTTTTTGTTCATCTTTTGCATTTTTATGCTTATGTTCTAGGTGTGAAAGCTAGCTTAAAAAGAACTTACTCTACTATCACTCAGGATCACCTAGAAGTGAGCAACATGCCACAGTGGAAGCCATTACTATATGCTGTAGCGTTTCTTCACACGACTGTTCAGGTTTCAAATCTTATTTCATATTCTTCTGTCATGAAGCCATGTTCATTTGTGAATGCATCTGTTAGTGAATGGACAATATATTTAGATGTAAAGTTTGTGTTAGCAAATCAATACAAACATTGTGGTCCAAATGGCAGCCTGAAGCGTACTTGACTTTGAGTCATCTTCTTGGTGGAAATTTAGACTGTGTGAATATCAGACACTGCCTTAAGAGCCACACACTGCTAGCTGCATCTGTAAATGATTAGGTAAGAAGCAGTTTTTGCTTCCTGCCCATGCAGGACCATGCAGGGACTTCAGTGTTATGAATGTGACCAGACAGAAAAAGAACCATAAAAAATTACCGTGGCCAATGTGGTTTGGACCTTTCCTAAAACAGTACCTTCATTTCTGAAATTCAAAAATGACAGTTCTAGACTCACAGATGGACCACTTTAAAAAGGGGAATTCTTTTCTTTGTGAAAATGTTTATATTTCTCTTCTTTGTTTATTTGTCTCTACCTGTGATGATAAATGAAGAAAAATATTTAACTACTAGGTAATTAATCAAGCATTTGGACTCGTGTGTGTTATGTGAAGAATCATTTTTTAGAGTTAGTGGAATGCAGCCCCAGCATATTTTATGTGTTCTTTTACACTCAACATATTCTCCAAAATTACAATAAGCCTTTTATCTCTAACTCTACCTATCTTGCAGGAAAGAAGAAAGTTTGGTCCACTGGGCTGGAACATTCCTTATGAATTTAATCAGGCAGACTTCACAGCCAGTGTGCAATTTGTTCAGAATCATTTGGATGACATGGACATTAAGCGCGGAGTGAACTGGAGCTGTGTTCGCTATATGCTTGGAGAAGTACAGTACGGAGGCCGTGTAACTGATGACCTCGACAAAGCTCTGCTGAATACGTTTGCGAGAGTGTGGTTTGGAGAGCATATGTTTAGCGACAGATTTTGTTTCTACAAAGATTACGTGATTCCAAGAGGGAAAACAGTTGAAGACTATCTCCAGTACATAGAGCAATTGCCAGTGATTGATACACCCGAGGTAAAAAGTTTTGAAGTATTAAAGAGAGTTTTTGTCAGAGAAATTACTTTGTGGAGCCGGGAATGTATAGGCAGCATTAACAGGCAGACCAGCGTGAGTGCAATTGTAGTCGGTGTCTGCTATAGGTCTGCTAATTAGGAAGACAAAATAGGTAAAGCCTTCTTCAAGCACTCAGAAAAAAACCTCGCATTCATGTGCTCTGATCCGCCTGAGCAAGATAGTGAGTTCAACACAGGACTGTGAGTATGATGGACTGAAGCGTCTTTCATACAATGGAAAGGCTGAGAGAGCTGGGCCCTTTAGCCTGGAGAAGAGAAAGCTCATGGGGGATCTTATCAATACGTTTAAATACCTATTGAAAGGTGTAAAGAAGATGGAGTCAGACTCTTTTCAATAGTGTTGCTTTCAAATAGTGTTATTGTGCTCTTTGTATCTGTTGTAGTTTCCATGGAAAATAAATAGAATTTACTTTCATAGTGACCTACATACAAGATGCAGTGTGTATATACTGCACTGGCCACATTAGTTGCAGAACTGGGACATCCTGCTCTCTCTAACATAGCTACATGTGTTGCAGGTAGCTAAAATTGAAATGGAAATGAATGTTATGAGTTTCTGTCTCATTGCTATTAAGTTGATAAATGCCTTTATGGGTAAGTTCTATTAAAATTAAATAGGCAGGATTGAATAGAAAAAACTGATTTTCTATTACTGATAATGTGCTAGAAAGGAGGCTGAGAACAATCCACGCTCATAAAACAAACTTGAAAAGGTTTGAGTCTTTGAAGGTAGTGATAGCAGATGCAAGGGCATCTGTGCTGACAGAGAGACACCTTTTACCATTGACTTTTATGTAAATTGGATCAAGTCCAAGAATGCAAACATCTTTTTCTCCTATAGCTGTCACAGGTTAGGAGGAACATGACTACAATCTTCAGTCATTCCAAAATCTGTCAAAATTGCTCATGGAAACTTTTAACCCCTTAAGCTACTGGTCTTCTGTTCCACAAAGGATATTGTGCTAGTCAAAGCACAATAAAAAAGCACTGTATCTTTTATTTCCTCTCTTTTCTATTTTTGGTTGAAAAAGAAAGAGTGAATAAGTCTGATTACAGCATCTTTGCTCTTTTGATGAAATTTCAACCTCTGATCAGCATAAACACTGACTTCTGAAGAAGGCTATTGAACTCAGAAATCCCTTTGAAAATGATTTTGATTTCAGAGGGGTGTAGAGTATTAGCATTTGGGTTTGAGGTTTTATCAGGCTAAATAAAAATCAACCAATTGAAATGCAGAATCTAGCATCCCTTTTAAAATCAAAATTCCAAGTTTTGAATCACAGAAAATGAGAAATTCTATTTCTTGATTAATTTACAGGACACTGGTCCACCCGTTGGTTTGCTACTCTGATTTCTCAATACCTTATGCGTCACCCTCATGAACACCTAGGACCAGAGGGTTTTTTGCTTTTAACACCCCTGTCTTTGTCAATATTATGCCAATTATGAAATTAGCCCTTGGATTAGCACTGCAGCAATTTACATTCACTATAGCAGTGTTGTGTTTCTAACTTGGGCAATAGCATTGCCATATAATCTGCCGGAACAAAACCAACCAAACAAAGCCTTATTCTGCAAGAGCAGAAGCAGAAAACCGCATATCTTCAACTGTGTATCATTGCATGCTGATAAAAAATGAGTGAAATAAAGTGTATTGATATTTTTTATTTTTGTGTCTCTAAATATACAGATTGAGGTACCGCTGTCTGTAAAATGTGTTAAATCCTGCCAGGAAAATAATTATATGCTATTTATGATCCCACTTTCTCTCTTGGGCAGTTATAGGTCTGCACTGTGTTCTTTGTGCTGCTGTAAGGGTCAGTTCCACAGCTGGTGTAAATCAGTGCAGCTTTGCTAGCTTTGACACTGTTGCAGCCACTTCTATCCCTGTCCTCTGACTTTCTAGATTTCTAAATATAAAAATACTGCACAGGGCCCTTTTTCCTCCGTACTCAGAGTGTGTACATATTTATCAGTAGGAATGTCTTTTTAGAAGATGCTAGTTCTAATATTATGTACAAAAACACAAAACATGAGAACCATGTTGCTTGGCTTCGGAGCTTGGTTTAGGGGCAAGCTTCCTCATTGCTGGATCAGTGGCTCAGTTTGTTAGAGGTAATTAATAGCTATAATTCAGTGAGGGCTTGTGAAATAAGTCACAATCCAATTCCTCCTGGAGAAAAGCTGCAATCAACCTGACAATTACAGACTTACTGATATTTCAGCCGAGGTTTCTGAGAAAGCCATTATCATTCAAACAAAGGGCAGCTTTGCAGTAATTCTGTGCTAGCTCTATCTTAAATAAAATTATTCAATTTCAAAAGGAGTAGAAGTAAAGAATAGGAGAGTTGAACCAAAAATAGCTCAAAACATAAAATGTCCTAAATATTATCACCAGTCATAAAATCTATAAGTCCTTAAACTGTGAGCTGTTTTCTATTCTCTGAGCTCCATGCTTTGTAAGCCTAAGAGAATGAGTGAAACAAAATGCATCAGAAATGGCACTTGGTCTGATTGATAGGGGCATCTACTTGACGTGGTACAAAAGTAATAGATCTACTGAGAGGAAAAGGTAGCGGTGAAGGGTCAGCGTTTGCACATGGCACATTCCCAGCAAGCTCTAGGCTGATCCAGTGAAAAGGAATCAGTTTGTGCACAGTATGGTGTAAACCCTGGTATATGGTGATAACCAGATAATTCAAAACCACTCTCATCATCTGAATGAAAATGCTGTTGTAGATTTAACCTATGTTAATGTTTCTGTATAATTTGTGCTTGCTTCTTGGCCAGTTAAATGGATGTACTTCCATTGGTTCTCTATTATTTTATAGGGCTGTGGATTTTCTTCCTTGTTCATCAGTATCAGTGGGTTCTTTCACTGATAAAATTTAGAAGAAAAAATGCATTTTTTCCCCTATTTTTTTTCCCTTTTACTTTAAGGTATTTGGTCTGCACCCCAATGCAGATATAACTTACCAAACCAACCTTGCAAATGAGACACTGAATACAGTAGTGAGCATCCAGCCCAAAGACAGCGGCAGTGGAGGAGGGGAGACCCGAGAAGCAGTGGTGCAGCGCCTTGCTGATGAGATGCTGGAGAAGTTACCTCCAGATTACAACCCCCATGAGGTATATGCTCTTTTGATGCAGCTGTTTGATGTTTTGTGTATGTGTTTTATTGTGCTTCTTTCTTACGTTTAAATGTCAAGCATTTTAAAAAGCTCTTAAATTTATTCACAGCGTTCTAGAAGACTGTTTGGGTTGATCATCTAAATTATTCTTACATCAGATACTTATATTGCAAATAGCACAGTCTGCCGAATGAGCCACCTTGACACAGAACAGCTATCAGAAAGTCCTCTCCCCCCTCGGTAGATTAGAGGAAGATACCAGTGCTTTTACTTAGGGCATGTCCAATGGTTTTGGGACCTTGGCAGTATTTACACTATTCTATTCTACAATTCATGTTACATTTAATATGTCTTCTATAAATAGCTGTAATCATTCAGCTTAGAACTTCTCTTTTCCTCCCCCTCCTGGCAAACTATTTGAATTTCCAACTTTTCTTTTTTATTTAGCATCTTTCCCCATAGAGTTATTTTTCTAGCCGTTCATGCTTGTATATCCCTTTTCTCTCACATGCCTATTGAGCAATTCCCAGTGGGAGTATATTCATCATTTATTTATGGAACTTGTTTCAGGACAAAGTCAGCTTTCTAGTTTTCCCGTTGTTGTTTAGTAGCACATAAGAAAATAAATAACTATGATAAATAGCAAATAAAATCAGACAAGTGTATAATTATTATTAGCAACTATCGATTTAATAATTTTAATAATTAGCACCTTGGATCTATGCCTATAGTCTACACCGTGGATTGTTCTCCATCCTTTTCCCTTTTCCTTCACATCAGATTTAAGCGGATTCACTGAACTAATGTCAAGTTTTATTTAGTTCCTTAGAATTTTGTTCTCAGTTTGGAATAGCAATTGAATGTTGGATACGTGCGTAGCTTACATAGTTTTGCCATATTTGTAATATGGATATTAAGCTATTTTTTACAAGGTATTTCCTGAATCCTCCAAATAGTGATTTCTTTTTTCCTTTGCTCCTCTTGAAGAATTTGTAATTCTTTAGAAGTTGTCTAGAATGTATAACTTGTTTTATATTGTGATCAGAGGATATTCTTGCCTTCATATTCTATGCTTAGGAAATTTGTGCAGAGTGTTTTAATACTGTAAAATGCACCATGCTTGTTTCATCCAAAATTAACTTATAAGTTGTTTGAACAAATGACTATTTTTGTCTCACATTTATTCTGTTTAATTGTGGTCTCGTTCACTCTCATTAAACCCTTGGTATCATTCACTCAGGTTGTCCATACAAAATGTGCATAGAATTGGCCTTCCCTTTTCTGTCGCTTCCTCACAGATCTTAGCTTTGCAATCAAGCAGCAATGGGGTCATGGACGGTAGTGAAAGACACAAAGCCTGGAGGGTGTTTTTTTAAGTTCCGTTCTTCACTCTTAACTTGTCTCTCTATTGGTACCCTGTCTGAGTACAATACATACTTTCCTTTGTGCATGTATTAAAAAATAACCACTAATTATTTTCAGTGCCATTTCATCATCCAATAATAAGAAAAGCTATTATCTTTTTTTTCATGACCTGCCAGGTGTACAAGATTTTATTTTCTCATAAGCAATCGTCTCTATAATGATTATCACATTTAGATAGTTCTTTGCTTCTGTATTCCTTCTCTGACATCTCTAATCTTCAATTTGCTTGAGAGATTTTCTCTTGATTCAAATAATGAGATTCACATTGTATCAGGTGAGCCAATATTAGTTATTAATACTCTTAAATTATATCCCCCAAACCTTTCTCACATTTCTTCTAACAAGCATAGTCAGAAGATGTCCAGTTGGATCTGCTTTTTCCCTCTGTCTTTCTTGTAAAGGTATTCTGAGCTCAGGGGGCAATTTTGTTTCATTATGTTATTAATAAATGTAGATACTACCTCTTCCTGGTGATTTCTAGTTTTCTCAGACTGTGCACATCTTGATATGTGAACTGCACTTCTCTTTGATTAATCACATCACTGTATTTGCACACTGTTTCTTCACATTGCTGATGGATGACACTGAACTTTTCCACCATCCAAAAATAATACTTAGTTTCTCTATCATGGTGCTGATGTCTTTGCTCTAAGTATCTACAGAATATTTCTGGTCATTAGCTTCAAGTTTATTTTGACAGTAACATGTTCTTCTATACGTCTCTTTGGTTGTTTCAGCAGCACTGCAGCTTTAGATTCTGCCTCTTCAGTGTTATGAATTTTGTAATACTTCTTTTGCAGTTGCTGGTTCTTCAAAATTTCCTTTTTTTCCTTAACTAAAATATTTACCTTTTTTGTCATTCTTTGTATCTTAAAACCAGTTTTGGTCTTCAATAATGCTTTCTTTGTCAGAAGGGAATTTGCCTTTTCTCCCACTAGTCCCCAGTATGCACTATATATGGTGCTGGAATGTGGCCATTTTTAAAGATCAAACGTTCTCATCTGAATTTAAGTTCTGTTATTCTGGAACTTCATAGAAGGAGTGGAGAGGACAGGAATAAGCTGTAAATAAAGCTGCATTTGTAAGTGTCAGCTTGCATGAACTGATGAAAAGAGAAAACATAGAATCAAAGAATCAATCCTAGAATCATAGAATGGCCTGGGTTGAAAAGGAGCACAATGATAATGTAATTTCAACCCCCTGCTGTGTGCAGGGTCACCAACCACCAGACCAGGCTGCCCAGAGCCACATCCAGCCTGGCCTTGAATGCCTCCAGGGGTTGGGCATCCACAACCTCCTTGGGCAACCTACTAAATCAGTTTAACAATCCTGAAACAAATAAAAATTATCTACTAAATGCTAAGAGACTGAGGGAATGTGTCAAAAAGAGTTCTTATGCACGCCTCATTGGATAAAAGCAGCAAAGGAAAAACATTCAGTAGTCCTAACTGTGCCATTTGGTTTCTTTTAGCAGAATATTGAGTTCCAGAAAGGCCATTATGTGGTAATCTTCAAAAATCTTGTTATAGATATACAGTCAATGCAGAAAAGAAGTGAGGAAATGAAAGAATTAGGAAACAAATGAAAGTGAGTAAAAGCAATTTCTGTTCAGAGGAAGTGGTAGGTGCCTCTGCAATCTTTGTCCAGTTCTTGTGACTCCAGTAAGAAAGAGTAGAGTTCATCTGTTTGGAGTGAAAGCCCCAGCGCTGTAGGTTAGTGATGGATGGTAGTGAAACCAATTGTCTGCTGACATTGAGAGCTCTGGATGTACCTTCTCTTGATACAGTGTGAAATACAGGCTGCCACACAAAGGCTTTCATTTCCCAAGTATCAGCCTTTGATGTGCATAGCATTTGCAGTTTCTTTTGTTATGTTCTTGTAGTGATTCCACAGTCACACTACTGACCAAACGTCAGCTCAAAAGCCTATAAACAAGTTACTTTTGCATGCTTTATCAGACTCCAATACGACCCATGTGAAGCTAAAGCAAAATAAACCTTCCACCTGACCTAAAACTGTCTTCAGTTTTGTCATTCCAAAGGCAGAGGCAGGATGAAGCTTCTGCTTTCATAACCATTTCTGCATCTGGATTTTGCTTCTTAGAGAGATCAGTGGTAAAATTACTAGGTCTGATCAATCCATGCAAGTGAAGATGGATGCAAGAGTAAATGTCAGCCTGTCACACGCAGATATTTATAAGGAAAGCATTTTCTTATAGCTTTGAAAAGCAGCTTACTAGGGAATAGACATGGAGACATTCCAGAGATACTGCCCTTCATTGGCTTTTAACCCCGTAATAATGTTTTCTTCCTTAAATGTTTTCATAGTCATCATTTTACCTTATCCTCCACTAAAGCTAAGACTACATTAGGAACTACTGCATGGCAGTTGTAGTTCATTTGAGGACCCCAGCCTGCATAAAGTGTTTTACTGGGGAGTTTGCTTTGGTCTAACTCACCTGGGTCTGTAGGCTGAGCACTTACCAGTGGCTGAACTACATCTCACTGAAGCATACCTTTTGGGTTAGTTTAATTTGAAGGCAATCCAGTTTGTATGCCTGGGATCTACTTATCAGTGCAGTATTTTGGCAAAAATGTCAACAACAAACAAATACAGAACATTCCTCATCTGAACTAAGGTGCCTTTGATTTAGTTACCAGCCCTATCAAATACAGTGGTCATCTGACACAGTATGCAGTGGCAAAGGAGTTGGTAACCTGAGGTCAGATACAGAGTGTGCATAGAGGAGGCTCATACAGTAGAAATATGCGCTGCAAAATCTTACAGGGAGAACTATTAAGATTATGATTTTATTTCCTTCTTTCTTTATATCACCTCATTTTATGTTAGCTGACAGCTGATTTCATGTTCAAGAGATGTAAGTGGGCTTTATGGAATTAGTATATTAATCTCAGAAAGGCTATTTTAGTTAGTGAGTTTTGTCTTGAAGTTTTTTTTCTGTCAGTCAGGATCCATCTCTTTATGTCATAATAAATACAGCACTGGCAGTAACTCATCTGATTGCTTGATAAGAATCCTAATACAAAATAGTTAATCATACCTCCAAGCTGGTGTTTAAAACTAATCTTACCAGCAAGGTTTCCAAGAAAAGCACTGTCTTACACCTAGTAAATCTCAGTGCAGATCAGGACTGATTTGTACGCAGCAGGGTCATCAGTATGTCATTATTTCAGTTTTTATATCTAGTTATGCTTAGTGCTCCAGGCCAAGTGCTGTGAATTTATCTAGGATGGATTAAAAAAATGTTGCATTATTGGGTCATTCCATTTTTCAAAACATTGCAGGTATTTTTAGGTACATAAAAAAATCAGATGTTTTTGGTTATTTTTTTCCCCTGAGAATTCATTAGTTGAACTGTGCTGTTATCAATGCAGTAATATATTAGAATGTTTATTTTATCTTCTCTTTGTAATTACAGCATTTTGGAAAATAATACCTTTAACAAGGTGTTTCATACAGTTTTCCTTTAGACAGGAAAAGTTTCTATTCTAAATTATGTCCCAAGGGAACACACACTTTGCAGGCTAGAAAAAAAAAGTTTATTTCTTATTTAAGCACAGAATACATAAGATGTACTCTGTATAATCCCGCTCTTATTAGTGTTATACAGTAGAGATCTTCTAAATATTTCAGAAAAAAAAAAATCAAACTTTTTTTTTGTGTGTGATAAATTTGGCTGTGAAACTGTCGGGAAGCAGCTTTCCCTGAATTTTGTCTGAAAAAAATTGGTAAAGCTGGTTATATAAACTATCCTCCCAAAAGTTTATTGTCTCTAGTCTAGTCTCATGATAGCTGATTTTAGGAAATTTTACAGGAAGAAATACATTAACTCAGTCACTAAAATGAACTGTCAGAATGCAAAGCATTAGTATAATTGGCTGGCACCTACTTCTTGGACATTTTGTCTGACAAACTCATGGGACTTTGTGATTAAAATATAATGAATAGCCTTCCTGATAACCGCCTCTCAAGGAGAATAGCAGACAAAGTTAAAATTGTATTTTCTGCGGCTTAAGGTTGAAACTTGGAGAATGGAAACTGTCAAAGCATTTACTCATTTATACTAGCAGTTATAACTACTCAACTACTGCATTATATTTATCCTGCAGAGATTTGCTACTTGGTATAATAATAAGGTACGCTCCAATAGTGTTTCCTATGAGTATTTCACTTAGATATATGACTGTATCTGGGAAAATACAAAGCAAAATCCAGAGGACTTATGACCAAATTTTGTGATTTCTATTTGGCTGCAGTAGAATTCCAATTATATTCTGTTCTTTCAAAGTAATAAACTTTCTTTCTTCGTCATCTTTTGTTAGTAAGCTCAAAATAAGCTCAGGAAGTCCGGACAGCAGGCCAATGCCTTTCTGAAAGATGAGTTACAACAGGGGGGAAAACACTTGAGAGTCTTACAGTCAAGAATTCTCTGAAATACACTATACTATATGAGCTGTAGAAGACATGATTTAGAATCATTGAATCATAGAATCATTTGAGTTGGAAAGGACCTTTACAGCGGCCCTGCAATGAGGAGAGACACCTACAGCTAGGTCAGAGTGCTCAGAGCCTGGACCTGACTTTGAATGTCTCCAAAGATGAGGCTTCCACCATCTCTCTAGCAGGCTGTGCCAGTACTTCACCACCTTTCTTGTAAAAAAATTCTTCCTTATGTCCAATCTAAATCTCCCCTCTTTTAGTTTGAGACCATTTCCCTTTATCCTATCACAAGACCCTGCTAAAGAGTCTGTCTTCTTTCCTGTTGCTCCCCTTTAGATGCTGAAAGTCTGCGATCTGGTCTCCCTGAAGCCTTCCCAGGCTGAACAGCCCCAGCTCTCTCAGCCTGTCCTCACTGTGGAGATTTTCTGGCTTTTGCTACTTTTTCTGTAATATGTCTTTAGGTAACATCGACAATTCAATTTTGAGAATGTTCTCTGAACACTGTGATACCATTATCCTTGAAAATTAAGAAGGCCAGAAGCTTCTACCTACAAAATGGTGTACATGCTGCACTCGTTTTTATATTGTTCTGTTTTTATATATCACTCTGTAGCATTATTTCAACCCAGCAGGGCAAATAGAGTTGAGAAAGTTCACCTATAGCAAATCTGGAAATACCAAATTATCAGTAAACATCCCTTTGTGATTTTCTTTTTTAAAGATCTAAGATCTAAGAGTCTGTGGCCTAGCAAGGACTAAAGGAACTGCTGTGTTCCTTCCAAAAGAGGGAACTTTCTCTCATTAGACTGGTGGAGCGTCTCCTTTTGGTAAGCTGATGAGTCAGGTTGTGCTAAATCTCACTGCTGGTACATGCTTTGCCTGGCCATCTGTTACATAAAGAATTAATTTTTCTTGAATTATGGGATACAGTTAAAAAAAAAACCCAATCTTTTGCTTTCAAAAGTTACTGCATGGGAAACAGGAGATTAAATCTTACAGAGTTTCACTATTCCTGTTTAGGTGAAAGCCCAGCTTCAAAAGATGGGAGCGATTCAACCCATGAATATATTTCTCCGTCAAGAAATTGACCGCATGCAGCATGTTTTATCCAGTGTTCGAGCCACACTGACTGATCTCAAGTTGGCTATAGATGGTGAGTTGCAATGTTAAGAATGATACTAATTAAGCTGTAATTTTTTTTAATTGCTAAAGGCTGTTCATGCTATTTTACTAAATAAATGTTTTTCCTTTTTTTCTCTCCCTTTCTCCCTGTTTTCCCCCACTTCTCACTTTTTCTTTCTCTCTCCACCAACCTCTTTCTCTTTTTCTATCTCTTTGTTATAGTATAGCCTGTATAGATTCCTGTTTGCATCTCTAAGGATATTCCATCTTAATTTATTCTGTCTGCACATGCTCCAGTATTGCAATTCGATGTGTTCTGCAGTATTACTGTGCTTCCATGATTCTCTCTGGAATCTCTACAGAGCTCAGAGGAGTTGAATCGTGTGATCAGGGTGTATGCCAGAATCATGTATGAAATTAAGCTGAGACTGATGATGATACTGAAGAAGGTACAGGCATTGCTGCTAAGTAATTGAGAGACAGAGTGGTCAGGCCAAATGACAAAGATTCTAATCTAGGATGGGATTTGTAATTTTCATGAAACTGGCCAAACCAAATAGAATGTCTCTAAATGGAATCTGAAGTGAGTAGGAGTGCCAGTCAAAAGAGAATGACAGGGTTCTGCTTTTGGCCATCAAAGGAGGAGGCAACAGTGCTCTGTCTCTCAGAGACAGGAGGATTTGGCTGAAAGTCAGCAATGCTGAATGCATTTAATATAACTCTAGCGTGCTGATGACTAGAAGCAGATGGAGAATTTGATCAGGAGTGAGGGAAAAGAAGGAAGGATGATATCACTGTCTGCTTTTTGATTTCACTTCCTATTTTGCTGCTTTGTAAGAGTTGAAATATCCAGGAAATATCCTATGATGTTGCTTGAATGTTGCAAGTATTAACAGTAAATCAAAATGACGCTGGATGGGTTCAGTTCCAGTGGTTAAGGTCTCACCCAATTCTCCTGTTCTCCAGCAAAGAGGTAGGAAATACCTGAGAGAGAGCAAGCTGTGCCTGCAGGGAGAAGGTCAGAGTGCCTCAAATGAATCCCTTCTGGTACAGATGGCAGTGCACTGATCTGTCTTGTTTTACCTTCCAGTACAGCTAATTAGTTTCCATATCCTGTAATAACCTATGCAGATACCAAGCTAGAAGTACCAGTTGTCTTCTATTTCAAAATTGAGCTCAAGATTCCCATTTATATGTGCATGGAGTCCCTTTTCAAGTAAATTAAAATAATGGTTTCTATCCAAGAAATAATTAATCTTTCTTTGATCAAGATCAGTTTCAAAATGTACAGTATTTTGCAGACAAGTGGATGAGTAACATAATTTCTTTGCACTTAGTATTCAGTTGCACAGTGGGCACAGTCCTCTACCAGGTGGTTAATCAAGTTAATGCTGTAACTTTTGTGCAATCCTCTAAAACGTTATAATTTCTCAGGGAAAGGCAAGTAAAATATAGTGAGAAATTGCTCTGAAAACAAAATGGGATGTATAGTTAACAATACCGATTAATGGCTTCTGGCAGATTCATGATGCATCAGGTGCACGCCGTGGTGTGTTAATTAGAGGATGGAAAGAAAATGTAGGCTCTCTGTCTTGCTTCAGCAAAGGGGAAAAACGCTCTCTCATGTAATAGATCTCCCAAAACTAGTCAACCGGAGCATCAAATCATCTCCTGTGCTCCTCTTTCTCTACACTGATTAGCTTGCTCAAATAAAATGTGTGCATTTTGACATCTGCCTTTGTCATGCATCTGGCCCTGGCATCATGAACCTGCTAAGACCCCAGCAGCTGCTTATGGCAGGTCTAAATTTTCAAATAAATATTGTGTTTCAGATTATAGTTTCACTCTTCATTTGTAAAAAGAGGTCTGACTATTTATTCCTGCACGTTGGATGTGAATAGACAGGCTTTGTCATTTTCTTGTTGCTCACTGTGTTTTATTTGGGGAAATACAAACCCCCCTCAGTGAGAGCCTGTGTGCAGCTGAACATGAGAGATGCTGAAGGAATTAGTAGAGCTAGCTTTGTTCCTCTGACTGGAGGGCAGATTAACAGTGTTCAGCTTTTGGGAGCAGTGAGGATGCTCAGCATGTGTCCAACATGTTTGTTGGCAACCATGCACAAGCCTGCATCATCACCAGTGAACTTTGTTGCCTGGAGGGCTACTTTTTTTGGACCAGATTGTAATAATTAGATTGGAGCTGCACTTTGTACTCTCAGTTATGTCCCAACCAATAGTTCTGTTTTAATTACTTATTGATTGCCCAGAATTTATTTCACAGTTGATGTAATACAGAGTTTCACATAAATCAGAAAACAGCAGTAATGATTGTCCTCTCAAGTGACCTAAATTGAGACTCTGCTGCGAATAGGGACAACTGTTTAGATACAAGGAAAGAGAGCTGTTTTCTCATCTTTTCATCTGGGGAGTAGTGTGACATGGGGATTGAACCAAAACTCCAGATCCTAATGGGATATGAAGTGCAGATCTTAAGCCCCTGGCAGAGTGACAATATTCTCTGCAGAGCAATATAGAAGCTATAGAGTTGCTGTGTACGTGCCTTGCCTTCTTTTTGTGGAAAGGTATGTACCCCTGGCATGGCACACTAACTCTGTAGCTATTTACTAGCGACTGGGCACTTTCAGCCACCTCTGCCACTGAAGACAGTGTCCTTAAATAATAAAAGTGAACAGTAGTAGCCTAGACAGTTATTCTTAGTCCCTGTTGCAGTTGGAGTACAGGCAAATTTTGAGTTAACCAATCTGTGAGATTGGAGTGGAGGGAGGTCTGCATGTACCTCCACGCACTGAAAGTAGCACTGGTAAGTGCCCTGATGGCACATATATGTGTCTTCTATTATTGAACAAAGCAGAGAGATTCTCTGAGAGTTAGCCTTAGTCGTTCTTGAGTGGGTGAAGATGCCCACCATGTGTCCAACATGTTTGTTGGCAACCATGCCCAAGCCTGCGTACTACCAACAAACTTTGCTGCCTTTTGATCACATTTGATGATATTCTCCAAAATGATCATACTGTAATAATTACATTGGAGCTGCACTTTGTACTCTCAATTATGTCCCAAGCAATTGTTCTGGTTTTGACTATTGATGGCCAGGAAGTGGGAAGAGAGACTCTGTGGTAGTCATCTCTAATTCCTCTTGAGTGACTTGCAGTGGAGCATGCTAGTAGTAGTAGTGGAAATTGATACTGAATCCTTTGCAGTGGAAATAAAAGCAGCTTTTTAGTATGTTTTATTCACTGCATTTTTACCTGCTCAGTAGTCTGTTTAAAAGCCTGTAGTGTGAAAGAAACAAATGCTTACCTCATTTATTTACAAGTATATCCAGATCTTGCTTTGATCAAAAATCTGCATCCACTTGGCATTTGTTTTCAGTAGTGTATTCAAACTAAACCTTTACAACTGACTACCTCATGAAAAGTTGGAGCCAGGTACAAAACTGCAGATTTGTTGTACTTCCATGTCATATGTATGTGTATGTGTATATGTCATTTGGTCACAGAACTCCCACTATTATTTCTGCAAAGCTTGCAGAGTTAGATAGATAAGTCCTTTTCATGTTGACCACTTATCTGAGAACACAGAAAACCCTCTAAAAGCTTTTACTATTAATATGTAAAGATTTGTTTTCATGACTTGCTGGCCTGGGGTTTTTATTCCATTCATTTTACTTGGTACAAAAGACAAGCATTGTACAAATAGCTATGGGAGTCATAAGCCATAGGGTCAACATAGAAAGGAAAGCAAGTGGAACCAATAGAAGTAGTAACTTCAGAAGTCACCGTAGCATCTGCCATGTAGATGTTCTATCAGCATTAAGCAAACTATCCACTGCGACTACACTATGGCACTCACCATGTTACAAAGCTAGCTTAAATTCATGAATGTAATGCACACAATGCATTGCCTACACACCAGGCTTGATTTGCTTGATTTGAGTCGTTAATTTACTACCTTATTAAAAACTAATTACCTGCTTGTAGCTCCTCACTGTCCTTATACTTCGTTGATAGCCAGTGTGTTTGCCTTAGGTATTTCCTTACTGTCATTCATATGAGAATGTGAATGTTGAATGTTGAAACACCAAAGGCTTCATGTGGACATAAGGTAACACATAGTCCTGCATATATAGTAGGAATCTCTTAGAGTTCCTAAATTCCATACACAAACTCTTGTTAAGCCCCTGAAAGAATGAGGTAGATTCACTATTTTTAAAACTCAGAATACTGTGATTTTGGTAGTACTGTTTTTATCATGATGCTGTAAGTAATTTCTGTTTCTTGTACCTTACAATGGGAATGTAACTGAACTCCAAAAGAACTAGGCAATAATCTATTCTGCTCTATATGGTGAAAAACAGAAGCTTGGGAAACAAGTCTTGCTGAAGTGCACAGGAAAGACAGCCTCCAATGAAAATAAAGAGTTTCTTCTTCCCACTGGCTGCAAAGACGAGAAGAGATGAAAATGGATTGATTCCATTTAGATTAACCATGGTTTAAAACTGCTAAGACACAGAATTTTAGTTTGGCTTGTTGGCCTTAACTATAGACTTTTGGACTGAAAGATCTCAGGCTCTTACTTTACTGATCCTTACAGTGTGTGTGTAAGGCTTGTTGGGATCTGTGTGTTCCACTTTGGGATGAGGATTTTATCTGAAGATAATTAAGAGCACTCAGTGAAGATTTTCATGGAATACAATACTGGGAAATTCATTTGAGGAATGGGAGAGATGAGTCTAACGTGTCCTAAGTTGTTACTTTTGGCTCAGCATCTCTCATCCATTATTTAGTTCTCATCCACAGTGCCTCTTGTCTTCTGCAAAGTGTGGCATATTATTTCTAGACCTCTCAATAACTGTAATGCAATGTTTAGTTTATTGATATAAAACATTTATTTTCAGTCTTTTAGTGGATGTAGGCAAGTGGTACTGGAGTAAGTTTTCAGAACAGTTTGCAAGGCTAGGCTGTGTGAGGCTACTTTGAAATTTTTTTCCTACTGACTGAAGGAATTTGCTGTTGCAGAAAACTATTTCTCTCTCTCTCTCTCTCTCTCAAAAAAAAAAAAAGAGCATGCAACTTAAGTTTCTTATTTCATCTTTCTTGAGTTGAAGAATTAAATCAGAGGATTCTCTACCAGAAAAGGCAGGTATGAAACAAACAAAAAGCAGAACAAGAAAAAGGTTGGGTGTGGCTGGAGAGAATAATAGTCTAAAAGTAAAAAATGGAGAGTGTGTTATACATTGCAGGTCTTGCCTGCCTGATTTACTCTTCCTATTCTGGGAACCAGAAGCAAAAGGAAGTACTGAACTGTTGAGTGGCTCAGGAGAAAAGCAGCACAGTGTAGTTAAATGAGCTTTGAGAGCTTCCTGAGAAGCATCTCCAAATGCTGAAGTTCCCTAGTGCTACAAGGGAAGAAACAGGGAAATAGGAAAGATTGTCTGAAGCAGAGAAATTGATTTCTTTCAGCATAGCAGTAGTGATCAGTCTGCTCACAGGAACGTACTACAACTTACAAAGAAAAGATCGGATTTTAAGTATAGGAAAAAATATATACAGATTTTTTCATTTATTTATTTATTTATTTTAAAAATCTGTTACTCTGTATGTAGTATCTCTGGGTAGAATGATAAATAATGTGTTCTTTGGGGAAAGCACCGGCAAGTTAGCTGATGCCATAAGGCAGAAACAGAAGAAGGCTTATAAGGTTACGAGCAAATTGGGATTTTCTCCTCAACACATTCAACAGAGGGAGTTGCAGCTTGGTGACAGAGACAAGGAGTGAGTGTCTGGTCCATCCAGAATGATCTGACATTAACAAAACCAGCGGCTTGGGACATAAGCTTCAGTGGGGATTAAAGGCTGAAAAGACCAACTTGCTGTAGTTGTTACAGTGATAGCCAAGAACAGATTGATGCTCTCGCTGAGCTCTCTCCTCTGTGTACTGTTAAGCCTGGCTGTACAGGACAGAGCTCTGCCCAGATTCATTGTCTAGGAACTATTGTTCTCAAGGGATGGTTTCCAACCCTATTATAATTGTGACAGCCACTGGCAAATTGTACTTGATGGAAAAGCTAACTCCTCCTCATCTCATTTATATCATATATAATTATTCTAGTTTTCTTGATTCACATCCTGTGCCTGTGAAAAGAATCAGTCTGTGAACTGAGGGTTATTTTGGTTCATGCTGGAGTTTAAGATCTTTCATTTCTAACTTTATCCAGTCATTTGTATGGGAAATTCATAGTTTCTAATCCAGATAGAGATTTTCCTAAATGTAAAATTGAAAACGTAGACCCAAACTTTACAAATCCCACCATTTTCAGATAGGCGTGGTAGGGAAAGGACCAACTACGTGAAATAATACAATTCCCAATATAGTCCATAAACAGCATTATGTCTATTGAATGAGTCACTCTAAATACGGATCAGTTTAAAAGAACAGACTACTTAATTAGCAATAAAACTAGTACTACTCAGAACTGAGTAGACTGATTGAACTCATTTGCTATATACCAATTGATTAAATTTAGCTGTGATTTGAAAGCAAGACAATAAATTTAAGGCAATGAAAAAAGGACACTCTAATTCCCAAGCTGCATGTACTCTGTGGACAACGTAGTTACAGTAAGTATTGTTTTGTGAGTATCAAAATGCCCTAACATCTTTGACTGACCTGACCTTCCATCAGCCATTTCAGATGAGATTTATTCCATTCAAGAGAGGGAATACCATGAAGTAAAACCAAAAATAATTCAGTTACTAACAGCTGGCTCGATTCATAATACCTTCTAGACTGTCACATTAAGTTCATAGGACATTCAGTCTCTTCATATGGTAACCAGGGCTTTGATCTTCTGAGAAGTTAAATGTGAGAAGCGCGTGGTGTTGAACTACTTACTCAGTTTATCAAATACAGTTTTCCAAATGCATTTATCACCCTTCTCCAAAAAGGTACTGTTGTTTTTCTCACCTGCTATCAATTTCATTTCTGACAATTACTTCATTTCTTACATTTTTATTTTTATCAGAGTATTGTAGCTGCAGGAATGCATCCCGACACCCACAGATGTCATTCAGTGTGCTGCAGTGCTGAAATTCAAGCTCTGTATGCCTACTGCCAGGGCTGACACCCACTCACTAGGAATATTTATGCAACTATATGACTGAGGCCAGGGCTGTGAACATACCTCTTCCTTAAGAACTCTTTGGCCTAACACTCTCAGCAGCTGCTCTGAGTCATAACGGGCAGCCATCCTGAGAGGTTGCACCACACTTTGAGGCAGACTGGTTTTATGTACATACTTGAAAAGCTGCAGCCTGCCTGCAAGAATCACAGAATGTCAGGTTTTAAAAGGGACCTCAAAAGATCATTTAATCCATCTAGTCCAATCCTACTGCCAGAGCAGGAACACCTAGATTAGGTGTCTGTATTTATTGGTTTTTGGGTTTTTTTGGTTTTTTTTTTTTTTTTTTTTTTTTTTTAGATCAGTTCAACAAAATATATATTTAACATTATATCTAAACAGTTTCCTTTTCAGAAGCTCTCAGTAATATTTAGAATGGATTCAAAACTATAGAACTCTCCTTGAAGAAATTCTATACGCCTGTAATTTTCAAGGAAATTAAAGAACCAAGCAACAATTAGCAGAGGTAATACCACTGGAACAAGACTGCAGATGATAGGAAAAATGATCATTCTTAGAAATCTCCTCTTTCCGAGTTAGAAACTATTGTGCTCATCTGTAGATGTGATTCAACAGAGAAGCATATGGCCTCCTGAACCACGTGTCATCTATACCTATGTTGAATAAACATTCCTCAAGTCTCTTCACAGAATCAAAGACTACTTTGAATTAGAAGGGACTTTAATTATCAAGTTATTCCAAACCTCCCTGTCATGTGCAGAGTTGCCACCCAGTTCTTTTAGTGAGAAACCATTCCCTCTTGTCCTGTCTGCCCATGAAAAATGTCAGTCTCCTTGCTGATTACAAACTTCCTTCAAGAACTGGAAGGCCACACTGAAGTCTCCCCAGAGCCTTCTCTTCTACAGACTAAACAATTCTGGCTCCCTCAACCTTTCTTTGTAGTAGACATGCACCAGCCTTCTGACCATCTTAGTGGCTCTCCTCTGGACCTACTCTAACAACTATGCATCTTTCTTATACTGGAGGCCACAGGCTAGGATGCAGTACTCCAGATGGAACCTTGCAGGAGCAGAATAGAGGGAAAAGATCATTTCCCTCTCCCTGCTGGCCACACCTCTTTTGACTCAGCCCAGGACATAGTTGGCCTTCCAGGATGCAAGTGCATGCTGATGGCTCATGTCCAGCTTTTCATCCACCAGGAACTTGAAATCCTTCTTCACAGGGCTGCTTTCAGTCAGTTTTTCTTGCAGTCTCTACTCATGTTTGGGATTGCCCTGATCCAAGTGCAACACCAGGTGGTTGGCCTTCTTCAACCATGTTCTATTTGAATCATAGAATGGCTTCCCCAGAACTGGGAAGAAAATGTGGCTCTCTCATAACCCCTGTTTCAGGAGAAAGCTGGCTCCATCTGTGTGAAAAGAAGAAAGAACCAAAGGTGAAAGTGTTATTTCTCAGTTCAGATGGCAATGATTCCGAGGAAAAGGGGACTCTGTTCGCTTATTTTCTGTTCTCACTGAGGTTACTCTGACATTGTAGCCATCATGTTTTGCATGATTTGTTTTTCACTTTTTCTGCCTCCAGAGGGCTAATCAAGTGTACAATCTAATACTACATTTTTGTAGGCAAAGAAGAAATGACACAGAGTGACTTCTTCCTTAAATGCTTATGCTTAGTGTTCTATTAGAGATGTTTTATACCAAATGAGGATGTTTACAAATTGTGTTATAAAAGACTTTTTACATATCCCAGAACGCAAATGTGAACCTGACTATGAAGCCATTACAGAGAATGCAGAATAGCTTGATGTGTTTGCTACAGTCTGTACTGCTGCAGCACTTTTTTATATTTGGGGTTTTGTGAAAGGTGATTTTTCTCATAGCATTTGCTGTATAGAAAAAGATGCATGTAAATAAGAGCAAGTCACTTGTGTGTGCAGTAAGAGACATAGTTTAGTGATGGGATTCAATATGTCGGTAGATGGTTGGACTCAGTGATCTTGAAGGCCTTTTCCAACCTAAATGATTCTGTAATTATCTACTAGAAAAAAGTGAAGCCTATTTGACATATAGTTACAAAGCAACAGATTTGCACACTATTATACAGGTGTTTAGAGTAGCCACTGCATTCATCTAAATTAAAAACTGATGTTTGGTTTCTGGATATTCTCCTTTTTCTCCTCAACTGCGAACCTGCCATGGAAGCAAAGTATTTGATTGCCTGCTTAATACAGGGCTCATTTCCATACAAATATGATGGTATGGGCAAGTGCAGCTCATCTTTACCATCACCAAATAACCCTTCTGGCAGTAACAGCAGTTGTGTATATGATGATGTAGTGAAGACTGATATTACAGGAACATATAATCAGAATGGGGGCTATCAGATCAGTTTCTTAGAAGATATTCTATCCTGTCCTATCCTGCCCTGTCCTGTCCAATCTCGCATATGAGGCATGTACTTGCTGTCAGTACTGCTGAGAGTACAGACTGGTAAGATGTAAGAGCTTTTGGCACATGGAATGGCAAGTGTCATATAATAATCACATATTTGCCAATATTTTAATGGAGACAACAGTACTATGCATGGATAATATGAGCATACACTGCCAAAATAAATATAGAAACAAATAAATCTTGCCTCTAGCTTTATTCTACATACTCTTTTTCTACTGGCAATCTTGATAATGGAAGTGTACAAAGTTATCATTAATAGCAGTGCATTTAATGAATATAATAACTGTCAGTACATGCTGAGGATATAGATGAGTTATACTGTATATCTCTATCATTGATCATGTACTTGGGAGCTATTAAAATATATTAAAAAGTTTTAAATAACTAATCACATTCCAAAGGTAGTGTCAATATAATGAATATAAATATTGTATGCGAAGGAGAAATTGTTTAAAAAAATCCTTATTTCTGATCAAAATAACAGAAGAAATATCTTTTATCTTGTCACATTTCCTTTGAATCGAGTCTTATAAATTTGTGCAAATTAACTACACACTGATAAGACTGTGGTGCAACAGGTGTGCAATTAAAGGACAACAAAAGAGGGTTTATTAGACTCAGGATGTCATTTGAAAATTTTAATTGCCTTTGTTAGCCGGGGGAAAGTTTATGCTGAATGTTTTACTTATCTTCCAGGAACCATAATTATGTCAGAAGAACTGCGAGATGCATTGGATAGTATGTATGATGCCAGAATTCCCAAACTATGGTTTCGGATTTCCTGGGAGTCTACAACTTTAGGATTTTGGTTTACTGAGCTTCTTGAAAGAAACCAGCAGTTCAGCACTTGGCTCCTGGATGGCCGACCAAATCAGTTCTGGATGACAGGGTTCTTTAATCCACAGGTAGGTCTGCCGGATTTGATACAGCTGCTATGTAATAGATTACACAGTGAAAGAACTTCAAGCTAACTCCATTGTGACTATCCTAAGTATAATCTAAATAAATACATTTTTAGCTTAACTGTAACACAAATTAAGTTCAAAATCTAATGAATTTTTTGCTTGACAAAAAATGACACCATGAAGTAATGGAATGCCCCAGCCCTGCTCAAGGCCAGCTCAAGGTTGGATGGGGCCCTGGGCAGCTGAGCTGGTGGGAGGCAGCTCTGCTCATGGCATCGGGTGGGGCTGGGTGGGCTTTGAGTTCCCTTTGAACCCAAACCATTCTGTGGTTTGATGATCTTCTGATTGTTTTGTAGGATAGAAATGACATTTTTTCTCCCATTTCCACATTTCCTGTTTTTATCTTCTCCTCTGCTACAGTAATCTGTTTTTCATTATTATGTGAAAACCCCTTAAAGGACAAGACAAAATATGGTTGAAAACTTTGACATAGGGTAAAGGGATCTGGATTTCACTCTCAATCCTTGTAAATCAGTTCCTTGAAATGGAACGCTTGTTATTTATACCAGCCCAGGCTTATGCCAGTCTTGATCTGGAAAGACATATAAAACGTACAGCCCTTACCCTGCACCCCAAAATAAAACACTGATAAAGACTGAAAAACAAAAAAAAAAAAACAAAAAAAAAACAAACAAAAAAAAGGGAACAGCTGAGAGCAGAGTTAGAAGAGGTGAAGCACACATACTTTGGTGATGTGCATATCCTCTGCACAGATAACCACATTCATTAAAGCTTTCTGTGATTCACAGATGTTTATGGGAACTGTGAATTGTGGAAGTGAGTCATTGAGAGAGCATCCAGCCAACAGGTTGCTGTGGAGCCTTAGCAAAGAGCTATTTTAAAGATGTATTTTAATCTCAGTATTTGTTGGCAATGCAAAAGCTAGCTGAAACAGCTGCCTTGAAGAGGGAAAGCAACAGTGGCAAATATTCTTTAGTGCTACTGCTGGGAAATGCTCATCTATCATCTAGCCTGTCTGTCAGCTGTCTGCCCATACAACTTTAAAGCACAGAAGCATGCTTATAAAATCCCTGAGTAAAGGGTTCCCAAGCAGAAGTACGAAGGAGAGTAGAAGTGGATTTAATGAAACTATTATGCTTCTGTACTTGATTTGTTAAGAACACTAAAATATTCCTAAGTAACTGTGGCAGTGATCAGGTTGGATGCAACCCTGATGGGCTTTGGCTTTTGTTACTTCTTTCTTTTGCTCTACAGATGAGGAAGAGCTGACACAGATTTGGTACTGACTGTTTGAACTGGCTTTGTTTTTGCTGTCTGGGGTTGTGTCAGTCCTGCAATTTGGCCAGACCAGTTGAGGCATTCTGCATTTCCTTCGGATCCATGTGTCTGGATTCCTCAAAAAAGCTGCCAAGTAATCTAAGTAAAATGTCCCCAGACAAGACACAATTTAATACAGCACTGTAAGTGAGAAAGCCTCTAGAAATTCTAAAATTAAACACTTCATGACACATAGTTCCAGAAGTCCCTAAATACATACTGTGCAGAGAAATAAAAGTCCAGAAGAAGATGTGTTTACCTGACTTGAACAACCATTGGTGCTGATGATCACAGATTTCATAATCAAATGGTTATTTCTATAGTCTCTATTTTCTGTAACCCAGGCCGTGGGAACATTCTACAAGAAATTTGTCTGAACAAAGACACATTTTCTATTTAGCTAAATATTATTTTTGTTAATAATGTTGCTGTACTTAAAACCATTATTTCACATGTTAAGAAAACTGATTTCCATCTTTTCAAGCAAGCTGAGGTGATGAAGTGCTGGTTCTAATGGTTTAATGGCTTCTTTGTAACAGCTGAGAAACTCAGAAAAAAATCCTTTCATTTGGGAGAGGAAATGCAGCTCCTAAATAATTTGTAATTTGCCTACTTGCATAGATCTCACTGCTCGCTTTATAGTCAATGGGTAAATGCCATGGGTAACAGAAGACAGTAAAATAGATTTATAGCACTGGGAGAATGAAACACACTGGCAATAAGAAAAAAAAAATAGGACCTGACTTCCCTTTCCTTGGACTGGTTATATACTAGGATCAATTCAGTGGTTGCACAGAAGTTAATTTTTATTTATGGTGATACAAATGAGGCTGAGGCTTCTGTGTGAAAGAAAAACTGATTCCCTTCGTGATTCTGCATTGGGCTAAGACAACCGCCAAACAAAGAGTGGTGCCTCCTGGATGTAATCCTCAAATCCACAGCGCTACACATCTTCCATTTCTACCTTCCCATTGCCTTACTGTGCTGGATCCTGCTTTATTGCTTTCTTGTTTGCATTGCTGTATCCAGCTGCTGCCACTTGTCCTATATGCGGATTTTAAACCCTATGAGGCAGAACTGTCTTTCTGGTTGTAGAGTGCTCAGCGTAATGAACCCCCAGCCTATTTCCGAGAGCCTGAGATGCCAAAGTAATGTGAATACTAATAGGAAGATGAAGCGCAATGGCTCCATTGCTCAGAGCCTGCTGGATTCCATAGTAACCCTGCAATATTTTGCTCTCTGTAGGAAATACAAAATAAGTGACAAACAAGGAACCCCACAAGCAAGGTGAAAGAGATTATGTGATCTTGGAAACAATAGACATTGGTTTCTTTACTTCTTGTCACAGCTTCCATGGGTGCGTGATTCTGGAAGGTTCAGAGTTAGTATGCATGGGTTGTTAGAAGGCAAAGGAGCCAATGTTTAGCAGACTTCAGTGAGCAGGCCAGGGAGATGTTTGGGAAAAGGCAGGTTAGGGAAAGAAGAAATCATCTTCTGCAGTTCAAAATTCTAGCAACCTCCTGACTCAGAAACAAAACAACAACAAACAAAAAGCCCTCCCAACCAAAAACAAAACAAAAAGCAACCCTTCAAAAACCAAAAAAAAACAAGAACAACAAGAAAAAGCAACTAGCCAAACAGGACAAAGATACTAGAAATTAAAACAGGCTTCAATACTAGAAATCAAAACTGGGGCTCCTTGTCTCAGCTGCAGGCTTAACACCACCATCTGGGATTCACTCTAATGGGAATATAAGTGTTTCAAGTCCCACTGCAGAGAACATATAGGTTCAGCCATCTCTGCAAGAAGAGTCTGCTGACTAAATCTTATCTCTGAAGACAGCGTACAGATCTGAGCTTACTTTTATATCTGTATTTCCACAGAGCCTTTGAACTGATTCCCTTAGAGCAGTCACTATTCTGTCCTGTCCTCTTCCTGCTCTTCTCCCTTTCATATTTGAGTAGATTTGGGTCTGGTGGCCCAGTGGGGCCTTCTGGCAGTGAATGCTGTGTGTTTTAAACTAACAGTGCTATCATGCTTCCCCAAATTAAAATTCCACAAATTAACTACAAGGATTCTGCTTTCATTTAATGGCCATTCTGATGGAAGAACTTGGCCTTTAATCCTGTCTCCCTTAGCGGTGTGCAAGAGTTCTCAACTACTTCAAATGCAATTACAATTATCTTTGCTATCACAACAGCTCTTTGCAATACTTGTCCTGGGGTTCCTGGAATGGCATTAATGAGAAGCCACCAATGTCATTTAACTGAAATATCCGAGTTCATGAATGTCATCTCATAATGGAAAGGGTGCTTTGTTGCTGGGAGGTGCTAAGGCCTGCAGCAGAAGCACCAGGCTTGGCTGTTGGATGCTAGCCCTACACCAAGACCATGATGCTGCTGTTGCTGCATGAAGCTTCTTTTCCTTTCCTTCAGCCTCCACTATGATTGGATGAATAAAAGTAAACTAAAAATTTTAATCAATTCCCTCATTGCTACTGATTTCTTAGAATCTCAGAATTGCTCAGGTTGGAAAAGACATTAAAGATCATCGAGTCCAACCGCAGCCTAACCATGCTACCCTAACTCTAACAGCCCTCCACTAAATCATGTCCCTGAGCACCACATCCAAACGGTTTTTAAACACATCCAGGGATGGTGACTCAACCACCTCCCTGGGGAGCCTATTCCAGTGCTTAACAACCCTTTCTGTACAGAAGTTTTTTCTGATATCCTACCTGAACTTCCCTTGGTGCAACTTAAGGCCATTTCCCCTTGTCTTGTCACCTGTCCTCAGTGAAAGGAGATCAGCCCCGCTCTCACTGTAAGCACCTTACCAGTTGTCCTCCCAATAAATCCCTCTTGTTCCTTTATAACAGAGAATGAGTTTCTTAAAATCATAGAATGGTTTGAGTTGGAAAGGACCTTTAAGATCACATAGTTCCAATCCCCCTGCTATAGGCAGGACACCTCCCACTAGACCAGGTTCTCAAAGTGTTATCCAGCCTGGCCTTCAATGCTTTCAAGAAGGAGGCATTCATTGGGCTGGGCAACCCATTCCAGTGTCTTTTGCCAAATGCTGAGCGTTCATCTTGCTGGTGTCAGCAGCAGTATGCTGTGTAAGTGCACTGAAGCTTTGCACTGAGTAGCAGCTATATTTTGCCCTGCTGACAAGGGCATTTCAGTAGTTAATTACGTGATCCCAGTTTGTACTTCCTTTGTGGTCTGCAAAAGGCATTGGGAATTGTTGACCGAAAAGCATTTTTATGGTGTTCCTACAGGGAAAGGTAATATAGTGTGTGAAAACATGGTGTTATTGGTGCCTCAGCAATTACCTGCATTTAAAATCTTACAAATCACATCTATTTGCTAGCTGTGTAAACCTTTCTCCATTTGTCTTGTTGTAAAGTAGGTGAGTAAGGTGAGTTAGACCTATACATTAAATAGGCCACTTTAGTGACTTCTTTGCCAGCATAAGCATAGCAAGTGTATACAAATGCCTGGCACTGGGACAGTGTAGGAAAGCACTGGAGTTACACTACTGAAATTAGTTTTATACGTAGATGAGATTCTGTGGGTTGAAGTTTATACTGCTTGTGTCACTTTTGTATATTGTATAGGAAAACAGTTGGCAATGGGTGCGTTCAAGCTTCTTCAAAAGCCTGTGTCATATTTGATCTCTTCAGGGATTCCTCACTGCCATGAGGCAGGAGACAACGCGCTCAAATTTGGCAAAAGGATGGGCACTCGACAATGTTGTTTTGCACAATGAGGTGACCAAGATGATGAGAGAAGACGTGGCTGGCCCACCTCCCGCTGACATTGGTGGAGTCTATATATATGGCCTTATCCTCGAAGGGGCTGGTTGGGACCGCAGGAACAGCAAGCTGGTCGAGTCAGCACCGAAGGTAAAGACTGATGGAGCATCACTAACTGGAGTGTAACATTGTGTGTTCAGAGAAAAACAGAAAGTATTCCAAGTGCTTGCAGCATATGTTTCACAGCAGGTTGTAAGAGGGTAAAATAATAGCAGGACTGGGAAAAGGACAGGGTGTTTGCCCACCACAACAGACCAAAAAGCCTCTGTCAGAAGATGAGTTTGGGAGGTGCTACACTTGAGTAGACCAGTAGCTGGGCTCCTTGGCTCCAGGTGCTGAACTACATCTGAATGAGTGCAACCCATGAATCCTTTGGACTGAAAGAGTGGGCCCTGTCACTGTTCTCAGAGTCCAGGCCTGCTCTGATCGCAGTGTTTAGGTGAATAGAAGCCCCTGGCACTGCTTTTGAGTTATTGGAATTAGTTCTGGGCTTCTGCTCAGTTATCCATGTATGAACTTACATTTTGCCAAGGCTACTGAGCACATTTAAAGTCTAGTTAAGGAGCAGTGATTGCACACTCTGGTCAGTGCACAGGGAAAGCTGCCACTGTGTGTGCTGGTAAAGTTTTGTTCTCTCCTGGAACTGGAGTCGAGGCCATTGCTCTCTGTAGGTAAAACACTTCTGTAGCTGGCTGAGGGCAGTGTTTTCCAAACCAGATCTTGCCAGTGGCAGCTTCTGGTACTCATTTCCTGCTTTGTGAAAAGACATTCTTCATGTATGGAGTTTGCCCAAGTGCTCTGGCATCATTAACAAGAGCTGTTGATTTGAGACCTTTCTCTGCCTCTGCTAATGAGTACTGTGTATTGCCAGAGGGATCTCCTTTGAATATAACCCAGGAGGCACCCTGGGTCTTTGGAGCTCCACTGCCAACAGCACAGGTGTAACAGGAAGGCTTAATGAATGCAGCTGGGCCTCTGCAGCTCCAGTCTTGCCATTCAAGAAACAGGAGGTGGGGAAAGAATGGGGAACACCTACTAGAGGTGAAAAGGATGGGGAAAAAAGGCAGTGGTCTCACTCCCTCCTAGAACCGTGCTGCCATTTTTTCATCCTTTGCCATGTTGCAGCTTTGCTGGTTTCTCTTAGTTTCTGTTCCTTCCAAGGTTCTTGAAGTCTGCTCTCTCTGAGCAGACTTCTCTCTGAGTGGCTTATAGACAGGTTGGGGTCAGTGTAGTAATGAGCACAGGGATTGGATTCTTCTGTGTGCTTCTGCTGAAGGGCTGCTGTTTTTGCTGCAGTCCACCAATGAGTCCAATGCCAGGATGCTGGAGTTTGGACACCCTATCCTGCTAATACTGAGCCCAGTGTCTCTTTTAACATTTTCAGGTGCTGTTCACAAGTCTTCCTGTAGTCCATGTGTATGCTGTCAACATGACAGCACTACAGGATCCAAAGAAGCAACAAGGCAATTTGTACTACTCCTGTCCTGTCTACAAAACGCCTCGGAGGACAGATCTGACGTACATTTTCTCTTTGTACCTGAAAACAGCACAGAATCCTGATCACTGGACTTTACGGGGGGTGGCACTGCTCTGCAGTTCAAAATGAGGGCCAAACAATAGCTCTAAAAAAAAATAACCACCTAGGAAATAAGTTTGCAGCTAGTAGGAATTCCATTGTTATTTTCAGAGTGGTGTGGGAATTAGCAAGTGAGTACAGAGATCATGTTAATCATACATAGATCAGTTTACTCTCTTCACTGTGAATACACCTAAATGTATTTAACCTGGGATTGTGAGAGGGAAACAGGTACGGCAGCTGTTGTGGAGCAGAAATACATTCAGCTAGTTTGCTCATACAGGAAATGCTAGGGAAAACGTACTTATGATTGTGATAACTGCTCTAGCATTTATGGAGGTTCTTTTGTAGATGCTGTCTTTACTTCCTAGTATAAGTCTTATTCACAGTACGTTATGATTCTTTTTAAAATCAACTTTGTAGTTAAAAACTTATCATGCATAGCATTAGTAAAGCAGTAATGACGAGTGAGTTAAACTCATAATAAAACTTCATCCTTTTCTGCACATATGTGAATGCACTTGATTTTTGCATTTGTAAACTTGCTGAGTGGTTTTACAGATGGATGCTGCTATTTCCTTGAATAGTCTCTTGTATATGGAAATAGTAATAGAAGTTTATCTTTTCACAAGTTACTGCTTTTGCATGTTAACTTGTTGCCAAACCTTTGTCCCATTAGAAGGAAGATGTGCACACACCAAATTCTTGGTGAGAAGAAGTTCTGAAACTCTTCTGAGAGTAAACATGCCTAAACACCACTTTGGCCCAACTATTTGCTACATTGGTGATACTTCCTTGAATCGTGCGGCCTCAAACCTCTCAACTGCATTTTATGCTGTATTTTGCATTAGTCTAGGTTAAAAAAAAGAAAGAAGAAAAAGAAATAATATATATGTTTTTAAAAGGTAGAGGATACATAAGCCATTTCTGGGAGTAGATTCACCTGAAAAGACTGGTGTTATTTTGTGTATTGTCATCTCTGCAGTTTACCCTATGATTGAAGGGTGATTGCTGCTTCTCTTAATAGACAGCTATTGGCCAAAAAATGTGTTTTGCTTTTTTTTCACTAGCACAAATTCAAAGCAAAACAAATTGCTGTTGGATGTTCTGAAAGAAACAGTGAGTGCTTCATTACTCATTTTTTTTTTCTCCTTGTAAGCACTTGCAATCTTGTTCTTTTCAGCCGCCATGTAAGAAGGTAGTTCACCTTTCCCCACACCCAGTTTCAATCTACTATTAGCAGGCACAGAGTTCTTTCCACGAGGAAGTTCAATATTCTCAGTCCTACCCACTACTAAGCAGAAAGGGCCAAGTTTCTTCTTGGAAAACCGAGCAGCTGGGGCAGGATTCCTTTAGAACTTGCTTCACATGGGGTGGAGGTGGGATGGTCTTACCCAGTGACACCACCTGTTCCAAATATCTGCTCCAGGCCTCCTGCAGCATGGCTGCATGTCAGCTGACTCCACTGAGAATTCTGCTGATTAGAAAGGTGAACAACTGGGCCTCAAGATCTTTGCCTTGCAAATCACGAAGAGAGACTTCCAATGGGGAATGCCTGTGTTGTGGTATAGAAAATGAGGATTTAATCTGTAGGGTTCTCCCTGCTTCCTCTTTGAGGGGTTATGATGTTAATTTTAACCTCTTGGTGCATGCAAAGTTCATGCCAGTGACACTGATAAGGCTTAAAATGAAGAGCATACGTTGAGTTACTTTGCACACCTGAAGTACTTGCTACTTGTTATGAAAACAGTAAATCCTTTAAACAACTGAAATTAGAACTGCTCATTAAAAACATGTATGCAGTTGAGCTTATATGTTGTGCTCCATGTAAACTGCATCACTTCCTTTCTTTGTCAAGTAGATTAAAAAATTAAACTCTCTGTAAAGAAAATCTATAGGTGACTGGTTCTAGCACATGGTGTCCTGAAGTAGAATAATTGAAAAAAAGAAAAAAAAGAAAAAAACGTGACAGCTTCTTTGATCCTTTCACATCAGCAAGTAATGATATTTTCTCAATTCAGGAAGACCTCAAATCTCACAGAGCAGAAGGCAGGTGATACCCCTGGGGAACCAGACTAATGGTACAGGGTTCCACTACAGGCAGGGACAGTTTTGTACCCAACAGAAAGAAGACCGCAGCCACCTGCTTCCAGAAAATCTGTAAAGTAGTTGAAAAACAAAACCTTCAATGTATCCCATCATTAAAACATCTCTTTCCCTTTCCGCTTGTGCTTACCATGCTGTGAAGATGCATCACTGACTGTTGAAAGAGGTATCTTCCTCTGCCTGTTTCCCTCCCTCATCCCATTCTGTCTCTTCATGCAGTGGCATTACTCCTTTCAATTTGACAGCTCAATTTGCTTTGAGATGCCATTAACATGGCATAACATTCACCCTTCCCAATCAACATTTCTTAGTTATTATTGCTAAAGCTCTTTCACTTCAAAAGTGACGTCCACCAGACTAAATGAAAGAAATGGAAGGCAGAAGAGTTGAAATCAAACTAATTATATTTAACTTCTAGATTAACAACAGGGAGTCCTCAAACAATGCGTATAGATAATCAAGTTACGATCTGCTGTGAAAATGAATCTGAGAAATTAAACACATTGATACAGCTTTTGGCACTATCATACAGGTTTCGCACAGACAATAACGCCTGACGTTGCTGTAGGTAAGCACTTTGAAGGCAATGCCATTTCAGAATGAAGAGAGCAATACAGTCCAGCAACTCATGTCCGCATAGTGGCCATGTTTACAAACATATCTGGTTTCAGGGCACTGAGGGTTGCAAATAAACAGCATTCCATACTCCAAAGGGTGTCCATCTCGTAATCCCTGAGGCTGTGGCTGTCCATAGTGGTGGTGGTGGGACACAAAAAGCTGGGTTATGGCTCTTTACTTCAGCAGCTTTGTAGAATAGATTTTAATTGCAGTGAAGCTCAGAAAAACCACACAGTCATGGAAATCAAAACAATTCTCTTGTCTGGTCAGCTACATTCATAAACCCTATTATCCTCTGGATAGAGTAACAATTCTTAAAAAGATCTTGAGTGAACAAACACAAACTCTAGCTTTTATCTCTATCTATCCAGAACCCACACATTGATTTTATTCCTCTTCTACTTTTTCATGCCCTTGCATTTCTTGCTAGCATGCCTTTCCATAGCATGAATATAACTCATTCTCTCTTCCTCCTGGTATGTCATATTTAACATCCTCTGCTTTATTACTCTTACTCCGTAAGCGCAGGAAATACCTTGCTTAAGCTCATCAATCCTTCCTCTTCCAGAACTCTAGAAATAACCTTTAAACACTTCAGAATCTTCTCTTTTCCACTAAGAAGAAATGCAAAAAACCTATTAATCCTCCTACGTTTTGTCCCACCCCGAATAAGACAGGAATTTCCTCCTGCTGCTGCAGTGAGGGCCCTAAAATGAAAAGGTTTGTACTGCTGAATGGACATTTTTCATAGCTCTTCCTTCTGCTAATATGATGTAATAGCTTCATTATCATTTTCTGAGTAAAAGAATTGGTATGAGATTATGGAAGACATTTTTATAATGTTGTACACAAAACTGAAGAGAGTAATTAGGCTGCTTAAATGAATGCTAATTCAGTCTTGGAAACAGAGCAGATGTCCATCTCCCTTTGCTACGTTGCGTGGGTTCTGTATAGGCTAATGCTGGCTGCTGGCACTCTTTGGGGGCAGTCCCTATGTCCGGGTGGTGTGGCTTCGCTCCTGTCAGGACAACAACACTACAGATACCCACGTAGGTGGTAGAACAACATCAATACACGTTTTGTGATAGAACAAAAAATTCACACATTTTTCTAAAACTGAGGGCATACAGCCTGTGTTCTCTCTTGTGCCTGAGGACAGTATGGGTGTTTGTTCATCAATTCCTTACAATGATTGCTTCAAGTATAGCAAGGGGACATCATCACCTCCACCCCCTCCTTCTTTTTCTTCCTGCTTAAGCACCACTTCTGGGATTGTCATCACTCCTCTTTCAGCTGTCTGGGCAGCACCTCTTGGTGTGCTGTTTTTGTCTTTCTTTACCTTCGTGATCACTTCTGTGTAGGAGATCTCCTCAGTGAAGGGCTCAGCAGCCGTGAGCTCAGTGGCTATGTGCACACCAGCCTCCTGACTCCCCTCCTGACCCTCAGCTACCGTTCGCTCTTTGTTTTTTTTGTGGATCTTGAACGTCTCCTTTGTCGGGGCTGCCTGTGAGATGGTTTTCTTGATCCTTATCCCAGATTGTTTCAGTCTCTCTCCTGACTGCCTGATCCTCTCCCTCCTTTCAGGGGTCACAATTCTAGTTCGAAGCCTATTTACCTTCTTGCCAAAATTTTGCCTCGTCTTTTGGATATTTTCTCTTGAAAACGCCTTTTTGATATCATCTATGCGCCTCATGCCTGATTTCTTGAACTGAGCTGCTTTGCTCTCTTCAATATAGTATTCTTCATCAGAAGACAGATCATCAGGTGGGAGGAAATCATCCTCAAAAGTTTCGCCAGCTGTATGCTCTTTGATAACAGAAAGAGATGAAGGGCACTCGGTTTCCTCCTGTGAACGAAAGCACAGAGTCATCTTCCAGCAAGTCTGTTTTAAAAGGGTTGTGAGTGAAGCATTCTGTTTGTTGGCTTGCAGTGAATTACTGCTAACCAAAATACAACCTTGTAACAAAATAAGGTAGGGTCATACTATCTCATGTAATCCTACAAGATACAAATGGCAGAAGAAGCCTTTGACAAATTCTGTAAAAACATCGTACCTAATCAAAGTTTTCTTTTCAGAGTGGCTCAATCTAAAAATAATGAATGCATGGCTTCACATTTACTACTCCCTAATGGTTTTCAGAGCAGATGTGTCCAGCTCAGAGAATCATAGAATCATTCAGGTTGGAAAGGACCAGTAAGATCATGTAGTCCAACCATCAGTGCATCCTCACCATGCCCACTGACTTCGTCCCTCAGTGCCACATCCATACAGTTCTTGAATACCTCCAGGAACGGTGATACCACCACTTTCCACAGGCCTTTCTGGGCAGCCTGTACCACTGCCTCACCACTCTTTACGAGAAAAAATTATCCCTAATATCTAACCTGAAACTCCTCTGGCACAACTTGAGGCTGCTCCCTTTTGTCCAATTGCTGTTACCTGGGAGAAGAAGCTGACCTCACTTTGCTACCACCTCCTTTCAGGTCATTGTACAGAGCAATAAGGTCATCCATGAGCCTTCTCTTCTCCAGACTGAACAATTCCAACTCCCTCAGCTGCTCCTCATAAAACTTGTGCTCCAGAAAGTTCACAGTTTCATTGTCCTTCATGGTTTTTGAAGCTGATATGCCTCTCTTATTTCTCACCAATAAAAGTAAATATCCCATAGACAAAATAGGTACTTGTGCCAGCTTTACTCTCCTTAAGAGAGGGCTGCAGCCCTTTATATCACCATGAAGATAACTGCACATTCTTGACAAATTAGAACTCAGTGAACATTTCTGATGCTGCCCAGAAAGGAAAGGACCCCAGCATATTAATTTATGTGTGCTAGCTACACAAGAGGTCAAAGTCAGTAAGGAAACTAAATATTATTCAGTAAACCCAGTTTCACCCAATTCTCTCAGGACATGTACCATGAACTTGTCTTGTTCCATGCGGGAACACACACAGGAGTAACTTACAGCAAGCACCTCTGGTTTCCATGATTGGTTTGGTAAGTAATATGATATGCTGCCTGCTTGGAAGTAATGACTGCTCATGATACCTTAGCCCTAGGAACTGATGTAGCCCCTACCAGCTCTGTCCATGTGTTTGTACGTCCTCTGCTCCCAGGAGGTGCAGCCCTTCAGGTGCAGATGTACAACACCTACCTAAAGATTCTGCAAGCTGTTTCCCATTTGCAGTAACCTTTTCAGCTGCTTTCTGAGGCCTGCCAGTGTCAGCTCTATCCTTGCTACTGCTACCTTAATTCAGAAAGTAGGAATGAGATCAGGACTTGTGAGCTCACGAGGAATGGTCACTTGCTGTATACTTCACTGAAAACTTTTCGCCCCACAACGGTAGTTGTCATTTTTCACAGTGACTTGTTACTAGAAAGTCATGTTTAATGTTATTATACAGGCTAATAGCACTATGTAAAATAAAATACATTAAGCTCTTTTGCAGATAGCTTTGGCTTCATTAAAAACCCTCCAGTAAAATAGTTGTTATTGCTTAATTTTTTACAAAAATTAGGAACAAATTGTGTTGCATTGATTACAGTGGAATGTTATTCAACTCATCTGTCAAAATCAGCAGGAACAAAACTACAATACTTTGCTAATAATCATCTGCATTAGCATGTGCAAATTAACATTAATTACATAAAGACTTCTATATATAAACATAATCCCTTCTTTTCTGAAAATGAACTAAAACACAGCTGGAGAAAATTCCTCAAAGTTTCTAAATTACAGCTCACTCTTTCAGCTGAAATAGTAACAAAAATATTTCCATAATGACTGTTTGGAAATTTCAATATGTACAGAAATAAATACAATATGGTAGATGGGGAATGCTGTACTTATGAAGGACGCTTGTTAAAAAAAGAGGACAGAGAGATGGTATTTTGTCTGCAGTAGTTGGACTGTGTCTTCCTCCAGAAGAGGAGTGAATGTGTCTGTACTTTTGGACAGCTGTTTCCCAGAGCTCTGCAGCACTCAGGCTAACAATCTGCAAGCTGAGGAAGAGTGCTTTAACTTTTATAGGTGTGTAGGTATAGACTTCTGAACAGCAACATCTGAGCTAAGGCTCTATAGACTGGACACAGCAGCTGGAGTGACTGCATAGCATTTCTCATGTGCTGTGGATGCTGACAGAGAGCTTTGCCAAGGCTCTGATGTTCCCTTTTCCTTTGGTTTCTGCACACATCTTGCAGAATCAAATGTAGGAAGACTATAAATTAGGTTGAGGTTGCATCTCTTCTCCAGATTTCTGGATAGAAGATATTAGCAAAACGGAAAGTATTAATGAAACGGCATTGTATCTCAGTGAGGTTTTGTAATAAAAATACAGTGACTTAGTAGCTCTGGGAGAGCTTTCTCCTTGACTCTCTCCTACCCTATCCCTCAAGCACTAGGCATATTCTATACCCCTTATCAGTGGGATAGGGAGAAGCCATGGGCTTTAATTCACAACAGAAGGTTTTTGAAAGGCTTTACTACAAGTCCTTCTGACAGGGCTTTTGCTGTGCATGCTTTTCATCATCCACCAAAAAAATAAAGGGATATAAGGGCATTAAAATGGATGTGACCAGTTCAGGAGCTTTACTCCTCTTCTCCTTTCTTGTTTGTTACACTTATCCTGGGTTTCAAATAGATATTTCAAAGCCCAAACTGAGTTCCTAGAGTGGGTAAAAAGGAAAAAAATGAACATTGTCTTATATGCTACAAACTTCATAAAACAGTTTTACATACTCTTTTTAAAGAGCCTCAAAGTAGAATTCTAACAATTATAAAGAGAACCATTATCAACACTCAACTGTTGCTCAGTTTCAATTACAACTTTACCAGATTTTTTTTTTTAAATACAAGAAATAAGAGCAGAGAAGAATAGAATGACCAAGTAAAGAATTATGATAGTACCTTAAATTAAACAAACGAAACAGTCACACACACACACACAAAAAACCATAAAATGTGCAAACATGTATGTATGTGTATATGCAAAAATCAACGTTCAAAATCCTAGAGAACCTATAGAACTCCCAAAGGGCTCCTAACAAACTCATTTACACCAAAAATAGAGAGGAGAGACAGAGAAAACCTCATAAATCACCATCATTGTTGCACAATGGAAAGATGATGGAAGGAGAACTCAGCCTTGGGACGTGTGGCAGGCATTGTGCCAGTTATTGTATGGCTCCTGCACAGCTGGGACTGATGGTCACCTGGCAATAAGGAGTTGGTGCACGGAGCAACAAAATGGTGAGAGGCCAGCTCCTGCCTGGCCTGGAGATGCTGTGGTACCTATGACAACCTGAGACGCAAATGACTGGCAGCTGATAAGCAGGAAACTGTATCAAGAAAATATATTAAAAAATCTTGGAAATTTGCATGTTAAATGAATGAGTTGTTATTCAAACCAGTAACCAAGGTAAATTGCTAAAACATCTCCTTGTAACTACTCTCTAAATCAATAAGAAGCTGCTGATGAATAACCAATTACAAATCAATCTGTACTTCTACTCGTATTCTAACAGTTAAGAGTGAAGCTTTGTATATCTCGAGTGATCCCTTCATTTTTCCTGCAAATATGTCATTTCAAAATCTCTGCCATCAAGGCAAAAAGCTGCTCAAAGGAGGGAGAAATAGGATTATCTTAAAAGGGCATCAAAGGGATTTTATCAAGTAAAGTAGGAAGGGAATAAACACTTCAGCACGTAGGACTTTATGGCCAAGTGCTGTTGCTTGTATTTAGAATTACTTTTACGTAATGAAAAAGCAGCCTGATTAGAACAGACAATCCCTCTCATTTCCTCTTCTGCGAAGCCTGATATGCATCCCTTTTCTTTAAATTCTGGCAGAAATTCATTAATTTTGCCAGGACAGTAAAGAAACCCAGCTCATTCTCTCATTATCTGAGAGCAGCAAGCTCCAGGCTACGTGTGTGTTGCTGCCCAGCTGTACCCCAGCACGTGGAGAAGCTCTTGGCTCCTTGCCACCACACACTGCATAAATGGACTACTTGCAGCTCCTGAGGAAAATCAAAGCTTCACGCTCACTTTGCTCTTATTTTATGGCGTTGGCCTAGAAAATACTTCTGCAGGACAGTCAGCAGGTTTGCAATTTATCCATACATACCAAATCTTTGTGAGTGGAGGAGGAGTGTTCACAAGAGGTGATGAGACAAACAAAATATGTTTTGTAATGTTTTCATTCATTATTCCCTCACGTGACTGCTCTTGCAAGCTACTGCAGAGGGACTGTGCTGTCAAGTACACAGAAACCCAACTGTTTGTCACAAGTTGCTGGACTCGTCTGCCCAAACAACCATGTCTCCCCACAAATTAGCCTCTAGACTCCCTTTCAACTCAATGGAGGAAAGAGGTACTTATCAAGCAGAAATTGCATGGAGAAGCTGATATCTGCAGTAGGTCGGACAAATCAGCCTCCATGAATTTCTCTCTATTCTCTCAAAGGGAGTCTACAAGCAAACATCTGTCTTCCTGATATCCAACACCTGGCAGAAAGAATACCATTCCAGATTTTGAAATTCCTGTTCATGGTTTCAGATATTCCTCACTTCTAGGTCTGCGCTGTCTTAGTCAGTGTTATTCCTCTACTAAAGGAATAATTGTAAGACCCAGCTCTTTTCAGCAGTGCTGAGAATTTCAGTCCTAACTGCTGTTATCAGGGTTGTATAATCAACGGGTATTAAGATATATAATCACAAAAAGAACAAGAGAGTTAGACAAAGTAGACTAAGAGAATAGGAGAGAATAAATGGAAGGCTTACCCGTATGCTAGGCTTACCTACAAAAAAAAACAAGAAGAGGGGATCTCCAGACGAGATCCTTCCCCACTGGTAGCCAGCTCTTAAATAGATCTAGGAGCCAGGCTCCACCTCTTCCAGCAGCTCGCCTCAGGTGATCAATCAGAGGTTCAGGCTGTGACTCAGCAGTTCCCATACACAGGGTCAAGTCCATTTATTCTTAAAATTCTTCAGGTACAAGGCAGATTGCTGAAATAGATGTGTTCTCAGTGGTCAGATACAGCCTTATGTCCATACATCTTTTTGGGCAGCCTCTAGAGCCATGGGGAAGAGGCAAGCAGGCTCATGATACAGCTGCACTCTCCCACTGGCTTGCTGGCCAAACTCACACAACGCCCTGAACCACAGCATCCAGTGTGAACGTAAATTGGGATCTGCTGTTTCCACCGCTCAACTTTAACAGGTGGAGAAAAATCAGTGGCAGCCCTTAGGAGAATGACTGCCCATCTCTTGTTAGGCACCTCGCAAAGGAATGGGTCTGAAGGCCCTACTTGCATCATGTCGAGGGGTATGGAGACAAGTATGCTGTGAGCACATGGTCCTGTGAAACAAGCATCTTTTCCCATTTTAAGAACATAGAAATGGTCCAGCAGCTGTTTTGTCTTTTTTTTTTTTTTTTCTTTTTCCCTGTTCTCTTTCTTTGAGAACACATCCCTAGAACTACAGTTTTCCTTTAGCTGGTTGAGCATGGGTGATTTTTCTCAAAATCACAGGTAATTTATGATCTTCGCCCAGTGTTTCAGCACTGGCTCTGCTCTGCCAGCCTGGCTGTTGGCTGCACAGCACAGGGTGGCCCAGAGCTCTGACCTGAAAGGCTGAATCCCACACTGGAAACAAAGGATCCTTGCTACACTCTTTGACACAACTGCTGGGTTTTTCTTATTCTTTGTAATTTCAGCCAAGGCAATTACCTGTTTCAGCTGTAAAAATATTTATATATATACCACAAGACTTGAATAAAGGCCCCGTGTGTTGAGGTCTCGATGTTTAAGGTCTGTGCTTGGCAAGAACAATTAGTCAACCCACTCTATCTCTTGTTCATTAGGTTTTCATGCTCCATTTTGATAGCACGGGGTTATAGACAGAGTTCATCCCCTCTCCCTGTGGAGTCAAGCAGAAGATCAGGCTCTTATGTCTCCAACACTAAGAGTCCATCCCTGGTTTCTACTCATTCAATTTACAGCCATTTCACATCTTTTTGCCAGCGTTCTTTACTGTTCTCCTCATCCCTGTCGCAGCACGTGCATAGAATCATAGGATGATTCTGATCGGAAAGGACCACTAAGATCCTCAAGTCTAACCACCAGTCCACCCTCACCATGTCCCTCAATGCCACATCCTCACAGTTCACAAACATTCCCACCTCCCTGGGCAGCCCATTTCAGTGCCTCACTGCTCTTTTTGAAAATGTTTCCCTAATATCCAACCTGAACCTCCGCTGATGCAACTTGCCTCTCATCCTAGCACTGTTACCCTGTAGAAAAGGCTGACTGCCACCTCACCACAACCTCCTTTCAGATCATTGTAGAGAGTGCTAAGGTCTCCTCTGACCCTCCTCTTCTCCGTATGAAACATTCCCAGTTCCCTCAGCTGTATGAATGGCAAGCAACCCTCAGTCATCTTTTGAGAAATGAATGTATCCTTTTATGTCCTTCCCAAACCATGGGGCATAGGAAGACAAAGCAAGGGGTTCTGCTAAGTAGCGGAGCTGACTGTGCACACTTCAATTACCACTGCTCTAGCTCTAAAGACAATTCGCTTTCTTTTCTATACTTTTTTCTCTGGACTGACAGGTCATCATTTTGAGTGTATTTTATTAGCAACTGCATCGCATTCTGCGTCAAGATAATTTACGAAAATAGCATACAGTTGACAACGATGTCTGAAAAGCAAACTCTCCTAGAAACCTTTTACAAACCACGCGTCCCACAAAACAGTCCACTGCTATTTGTTCTTTTTCCAGATTGTCTGCTAAGAGCTAAGATATTAGATACAAAAACAGGAAAAAGAATAAGCTCTGCCATGTTTCTGTAACACATAAAAATAATCACGAATGGGTTACCTAGAACAGACTGTTCTTGGTGAGCTATTTAGCTTCATGGCGCTAATGGTTTTGCTCTGCAGACAGCTGCCTAGAGCCTCTCCTAAGCCTGCCCTTCTCATGCCCAAATGATATCAGATGAATGGCAGTTGTTTCTTTTGTCTTTTTTAAATAGAGGCATTATATTTTCTACCTTTTAAGTCCTGCTGACCCTCAGGTTTTTCTCAGCACAGGCATAATTGAAACTGCATGCTGACAGAGGTGCTTTTATGCACCAGGTCCATCAAAGCCCATGTTTGCAGCCTCACCCCTTGAACCTATCACACCCCTACTGCATATGGAAGTGCTTCCACTTCAGATTTTCAGATTATTGTCCCCATTTCAAGTTCACCTTTTTTAATGTCCAGATAATCATGCAGCAAAAGGACAGAGGCCAAGAAAACCTCTTCTGTTTTAATCTGTTTATGTACAATATGAGTGTTCCACACAAGGCTTCATCTGCTGGCCCCCCCACCAAACCTGCAGTGGGGCAGTCCCCTCGGGGGATGTTCTTCCGAAGACCAGCTGCTGTAACATGGGCTTCCTGGAGGCTGCATATTCACATTCAGAGAGGAACTTGCAGAACATGAGAGAAAGCAAATGAAGCAAGTTCTTTCAGGATTAAAATTATTCAGAAATTAGCTATTTCTGAATAATTTAGTCAGAATGAATCAAATTGTGAGGTGCTCTTTGACTGAAGAGAAATGACAGCTCTCACAGCTGGTTATTCAGAATAACACGAACAGAGGTGAACAGAGACCTGTACAACCTATGATGTACTCTGCGTATCTCGTTATACTCTGAGGACAGCTGGCACGGTGGAGTCAAAGACATCTCTAGAAAGTCTGACGTACCCTGGCAGTTTTAATGGTACCATCAACCTGGACAGGAACGTTCCCTGCCAGCAAATCTTTCCCTCAACTGCATGGCCTTTTAAAAATGAGCGCTCACTTTCCCCTAATCATTATCCTCACGGATGATCATTTCGTCTCTTTTTAATGTGAGGATATTTGCCAAATCTTTTCATCATGGCCAAGGTCTCTCGGGAATCTCCTCCAGCCAACGATCCTTTTCAACCTGCCTGCTCCTTCCATCAATGATGTGATCAAAGCCATCCACTTGAAAGAAAATCTTTAGGATTTAATTGGTGTTTCCTTTTTCCTCATAGGCCTCATGTTCTGGCAGAAGTTAAAACTAAAACCCACAGGAGCATTCCACTGTGGCTACACATGGTCACTGGCTCCACCACAGTGTCCCAAATGGCTCATAAAAAAAAAAAAGTCACTACAGAAGAGCTGTCACTCACAACCTCCAAGTAAACAACTTCGTTGCATCTATTTGTAAAATACAGTGAAGGGAGTGAGTGCCCCACACTGACTCACCAGCTATTAGCAGACTTCCCCTCATGGTAGCCAAGCTTCAGTCATTCAGGTCTTGGCAATGCAACAGTGTGCTTACACTGGTGTAAATCAACAGTGTGAAAATGACTATGCTTGTGTGAAAGAGGCTTTCAGGAGTGAGTTGAGCATTAAAACTCCATCTTAAGTACCTTGCTTTTGTGGAGCAAAACAGTTCTCCTCCAGGAAAGAGTTAAATGTCAGACAGCAAAGGCAGCAGCATACAGTGCTCCTTTGCTGTGCATGAAGGGAAAGGTTTCTTCAATTCACCTTATGAAAGTTATGGAAATTACAGAGGAATTAATTCATGTGCTCAACCAGTCCTTAACCACAACAGAAATAGAAAACTAGAAAGAGAGAAATCCTAAATTCTGTTTGCATTCCTGAAAAGTTCCAATTGAGGGTTAACCGTATGGAACACGGTGCAGGTTGTTGTTGTCCAGCAAAATGAGCAAAGAGTCCAGACGCTCCACTGAAGGTGATTATCACAGAAAGTACACATGGTGAGAGCTGCCTTTGATGTGAAAGGCCTAAAAATAGCAACATTTCTTTACAGCTATGTGTAAATCTATTTCCATAACATTTTACTATACTTAAAGAATAAGTGACAACTCAGGTCTTTCAGGGGTAAAAATTGCATTATGTCATGAATACTGTTTTAAGAACAAACATTTTCAAAGCATCAACTTTACTGCAATAATTATGGTAAAGGGCTATTGATGAAATGGCACTATGCCATTAATCAGGAAAGTCAAAGATATTTATTATCTTTAGACGAGAAAAGATATGCAAGGAAAAAGCAAAATTGCCCGTTTGCTATTCCATCATGATAGTGCAACTTGCAGTAATTGTAATAATTGGCTGAATTCTGTCCACACTTTCTCCTGTGCAGCCACAGTAAGTAACTCAGTCAGAAAAGGCTGGGAGGCACAATTTGGCTGCATATGTTACTAACATTACATTAAAGAAGTAACATTTCCTACCTTCAGCTTTTACTTTTTTTAAAAAAAGCGATTTCTTCCCAGAACTGGAAAATAAAATAGTTAAGAAAGCTGGATTATGCGTAAGAATTTGTCAGCTAAATATGCTGGTGAATATACTCACTGAAACAAGTGGACCCATTCGTGAAAATATCGTTATTTATGAAAAAATGGTTAGAAAATCAGGGTTCAAGACAATGGGAACACATCATGTTACTCACAAGGGCTGACATTCTCAAGACTGCCTAATGATGAATACGACTTGTTTTGAAAGAAGCTTGGGGGATTCACTGGTATGAAGGAGAAACTATGCTTCTGGCAAAAGATAAAACACTCACACTTTCTGTTGAGGAACTGAGAAGTTTCAGCAAATGAAGGATCAGGCCATTAAACGAATGAGTTTCACACCACTTGCTTGTCAGTGACAGATCCCATGAACTGCCTGTACTAAGGGCTCTGTGTATGGGTCAGCAAAAGCCCGCCATTTCATGAAACTCCTCCTCAAATACTATCATTTGTAAGAACAAAGAACATCCTGCAATGAGGAATAAATGAAAGAGTGTATAATTCACTCTCCAAACATTGTGAGTGGAGATTGGAAGAACTGTGCTGTGGGAAAGCATTGCCAAGGATAGCAATGCAAGGAACTATTTGCTGCAAGGAAGACATTGTGGTTTTGAGTTTATGCAAGCAGTGCTGCAGACTGAGACAATGAAGAAAGTCCCCAAGCAATAGCTTGGGTAACACTGCAAGTTAAATACAAGATTGTTTTAAAGTTAATATTAAAAGAAAAACACTGTACCAGAGAGCTTACAAACAATTTGGACTTCTACCTAATACGGTGAAAAAAATATGAGAGATGAATGTCAGGCATGGTTTGTATGACAAGATTTACAGGGCCTGCCTCATATTACCTTTCAGAGAGGCAACAAATAGTCCTTGCTGATCCACAGTTAATCTTACACTACTGGCTCTGAAACCCACCAACACTAATAATAGACTGCACGCACTGTCTCCCGTGGGCTCTGCTGAAAGGCATGGAGAAGTGGAGCTCAGTGCTGAAGAAACCATAAAACCACACTCCTGCTGGACAGGCTGCACCTTTTGGTTCACCATATGATGTCTACACACAGCTACCAAGGACATGGCACAAAGACAGCACAGCAATGGTTATGACAGACAGGTTATGGTTACCTGATAGATCACAACCCGGAATTTGTTTTTCCTCAGCATCTCCTCTTGCTTTGTCTGCACCTTCCGTACATTGGCGCTCTGCCTTTCCACCCGTGCTCGTACTTCCTTCATGGTGGAGCTGACCTTGTGGGTTTTCTCCAGCAGCTTGTTTACCGTGTAGCCAGTATTGCCGTGAGCCTGGGCAAGCTTTAAGATATCAATCTGTATGGTCTTGATGGCATTTTCCATCTCCCTGTGCCTCTCTTCTATTCTCTTCTGGCTCGCTTGCACGCTGTCCACGATATTGGCCACTTTGTCCAGGACTGTCACGATGGTGTATGCCGCGTCCTGCTCTTCCTCATCCTCAGTGACGCTCGACAGGCGGTTTTGGTGGAGTCTGTCAGCCTCCAGAGTGATCTCCCGGCGCTCCATTTTGCCTCTCTTTGGCAGGAGGCTTTCGTCTGAATGCCCTGCAACCACTACTACAGGCAACTGGTGTGACAGGCGGCCTCGGCCATGCTGAAGGGTGGGAGTGGAACGCCGCTCCCGGAGGTGGGTCAGATGCTTCTGCACACCAAATGTCCACACACGATGGATCAGATGCTTTCAGCAACATGAAACGTCTAAAATTAGGAAGCAATGTCTGGAAAGGAGCACACATTTAAAGGGTCACGCTTCTGTGCTGATGAAGTTATTAGCGTTAATCCAGGGAAGTTAAGTAACTTACCAACTAAGCAGGCGAGCAAACTCGCATATTTTAAATGATCTACTGTTGTTTTTGTGTTCCTGAAGCGCTTGCACTGATGGAATTCAAACAGCACTCAGAAAATGAGCACTGGCTGTTTTTGGAGCAAAACAAACTTCAGCTCTTCAGCTGGCTGCAATTGCCACGTGAGGTAACAAATAAACACACTAAACCAGAGGCAATATAGTGAAAACGCTGTATTGTGACATGCTTTTCCAGTTCAAAATTTTGAAAGCTTTTTTTTTTTTTTTTTTAATTGAACAAATTATTAAATCCTACATGCAAAATTCTGAAAGCCTACACTACATGTTAAAACAGCTGAACACGTCCTATTCACACTTTATCTCTGGATCTCTCGAACAACAACTAACAGTCTATTAATATAACTATGACCAGCAGACTAATTTGGATGGACTTTCTTAGCTCTTGAAAATACTCTATACAAGAGCACTAGTAATTCATTCACTTTTATTTGTTCTTTTTGTGTTTTTTTTTTGAATTATTATTTATTTGAATCACAAACACTATACAATCTGCATCGTAGGTGTTAAAACAATGTATTTTCTTTAAAAAAGTTTAAGAAGTATTAAAACAGCTTCAGTAGTGATAAAGTAGGCTTTATTCCAATTATTTGTGTTCAATTATTCAACACCAATCTTTACAACCCCTAAATCTACCAAGACCTACTTCTTTTGGACCTGTGCCATCTGCTCTACCAGGCAACTTCCCAAATTAAGAAATTCATAATTTTGCCCTTTAAAAAAAAATTGTCAGAATCATTAATGAAGATGGCAGTGCTTTGACCCAGCCCACACGTTTCATAAATATATTACAACTACACACAGCACACAGCTTCACAGTTCATGCGATAGGCAGTGTCTAAAAAATCAGTTACTAACTTCCAAAAACATTTAAATATCTACGGTATTTAAACACAGTGTTTTCTAGTTTCTCATAAGAAAAGTAAGCTGTAAACATTTTTACCTTTAGTTCATGCCTTGTTTGCTAGGTAATGTGGACTTTTTATTGTTGGTTGTTTTGTGTTTTTGTTTTTTTTTTTTTTGTTCCCTTTTAAATCTACAACCATTGGTGGAATAAATCTGTGTTCCCAAAAATATTACATTCCATGAATAAAGCACAAGTCTATTATATAACCATGTGATACAGATACAGAAAATGAACTACTGTATTCAAAAACAGAAAAGTAAAGGTACTAAAACAGTCCATAGCTGTTAGAGCTGATGCTTTCAGAATACAGACCAACATTGTTACACTAAAAATGTTCAAAAATAAGGCCTCTGAAATAAATATTTCCATTCTTTAAAAAAAGATATAATAAAAATGTACATCACATGGTCAATGTAGGTATAAAAATCACTAAGTTAAACCATTCTGGATGATGTATCTGAAGTAAAATGGCCTAGGTTTTGCTTCTGCCGACGTCCTCTATTGTTTTTGGGGCATTTTCTGTTTAAAAAAAAAAAAAGAAAGAAAGAAAAAAGGACAAATGCTTTAGTATATACCATATAAATTTAAACCTAGCAATAGTGAATTGACTTAACAACGCCAAAGAGTGTAGGAACTGTGCTGGCTGAGTGGACACTCCTGCTGTTTGGTACCTGGTTGATGGTTGTGGATTTACGTGGGACACTTGGTCACTGAGAAAGGAGTTCTGCTTAACTTGAGAACCAAACCAGCAAGGTGCTACGCCCTTCAACCTTGATTGACAAATGCATGTATTATGGTGAATAGCTGTGTTGGCTTTAGTTTTTACAATTTCATATTTAAAACCCAGGGGGTGTTAAGACTGGATCAATTGGACCTGGCAGTGCTGGACCTCCGGTACTCTGCTGCTTGTTGGAACTCCCCAGGCAGAGGCCACCTCTCATCCCTTTTCTGGGGAGGGCTGCACATCTAAGAAAGCATTATGAAAAAGACAGCAATTCTGACCAGGAAAGGACTTAGTCAGCTCACCGGAGAGTGGGCAATGCAAGATATAGCACTATTTATAGCTGAACTGCAGGAAAACAGCAACGTGTCAACCTCTCTGGTTTCAGCAGGGAGGAGGGGGATGGGGAACCATATCTTCTATAAGATAACATCAAAACTTGAATAACTTGAATATGAGCTCTAACACAATAGCTGACCTTCTGAATGTTTCAAGGCTGATCTCCTCTCATGCGTAGCTGTTCTGGGGATTCAGAGAGGATGCAGGTGGTTTGCAAATTGAAATTAATTTGTATTTTGTGACAAAAAGAGTAATAGGTATCTTTTACATGAGTGTTTGAGAGTACTTGTTAATGCACATACAAATCCAGAGGGGAAAAGATTTAAATATAGAAGAAGTATATAAGTGCACTGTGTAATTTTTCACTCCTTTGGCTTTTACCCACCTTGTTATGCACATGACAATTGCAACTATAATGGCAATCTGTACGGCTCCAATTATTGCTGCAATAAGGACATGCGTAAGCTTTTGTCTACTTGGGACAACATAAAGAATACTAAAGTCTGTCTTTTCACAGTGCTGTCCAGTATATCCTGATTCACACCTGAAAAAGAAAAGGAACATTTAATGGAATATGTATTTTGACAGCAGTCCAGTCATTTTGTGATGAAAGAAAGAGTCCAAGACTTGGGATGAAAAAGCCCAGTAGTCACATCAGTGACAGCAGGAGAGAAACAGCCTCATCAGTGCTATCACTGCTGCTGCAGCAGCTCAGGATACATCACTTTTTGAAGGCTAAAATGAAATTTAGAGAGCAGAAGCACACAAAAGAGTTGAGATTCTGCCCGTTCTGTGAATGAGTGAAGAGGTTTGGATAGTCACTGAGAAAGAGCTGAAGAGAAGGTGGAGGCATGGTAGTGCCTGAACTGGAGAAAGGTTTGGATTTCTGGGACAAGAGGAGAGGCAGAAAAGGTAGTCTCTTCTGGATAGTGAGAGACCTGGTTTGTCAAAAGACATATGTGGGGTGCTTGTTAAGTTGGGGCAATTTTTAGGAAAAACAAAGCAACTCGATGAAACAAGTAAACAGACTAGATGAGACACAAAGCAGTACGCTCAAGGAACCCGGCAGCAATGACGATATGAGCATGGAGTATAGAGAAGGAAGAAAAACCTTGAAAAAAACAGGGAAAAAGTAAAATGCCTTTTCAAGCTGCAGCTTACTGATATGGAATCCTGCAAAAACTATTGGACAAGAGCAGCTTCAAGATCCTACCTGCCATGTCTCCAAACTACTTTTCCAATTTTTCTCTTCACTATCAACCTACTGAAAACCCTCAGCCTTCAGGTTGAAATATGAATCTGTGAGTGCTTGTTTCAAAGGATCACTAACAAGCGTTGGAGCAACAAGTTCCTTGTATCTAAAGCTATCCTTTAAAATCAACTGATGTGAGAACATCATTAAGGATACAGTAGAAAGCTGGAGAATTACTGCCACAGGCACAAAACCACTCCTTTTGTAAACTGGATACAACACAGACTTGGTCTCATCCATACAAAAGCTTTGTGCTAGGGTTAGGTGTTAATTCTGTTTAGAGGGACAAAATAATTATTTCCTAGACCTTCCTGCAACTGCTTAGGTGGCTCCTAAACTCCCTTTGTGTGCAGAGATAACTGCTGGGGTTTTCATGTTCATATCTCCAGCCATGAGCAGCTGTGTAAGATACTTACGTTCAGACATGAAATAAGTTCCAGTAACAGCAGAGCTATTAAAGAATAGCCTCAGCATATTGTAAGTAAGCCTGGTAATGGCTAAGGATCGGAAAGGAATAGGGAGAAATGTGATAGCATACAAGAAGGAAGAGAAGGAATGCTATTGATCATGCAAGAAGAAACAAGAAGAAAGTGGTCTTCTTGCAAGTGAAGAGGATTGAATTCTTCTTTGTGACTTTGCTTTTATTTTTGTTAAAGAAGATAACAACAGTCAAAGTGTGATCAATGTGAGAATTGCTTTACAGCATGAGGCAAAACAAAGCAAAGGAAGCACAAGTAATTTAAAAACATTTCCTGTGAAACACTGAAGTGGCAGGAAATTATTTCTAAGAAATACTGAATGGAGATTTAGGACTATTGAATTCCTGCAAAGCAGAACTGTTTGTGTTAAGAATTGTGTTGGTAGTGTGGGTGAAGTAGTAGGCAATAGTTTAAGCTGCCTGGTAAATGGGCAGAACAGATTTTAAGGCATTCTGCATTAATATAAAGCATGATAAACATAGGTCAGCGAGGATTCATCAGACTATGCTGAAGGTCAATTACTGGAGTTAGCGAAATGAAGATTAGATTTCTCTGCAAGGGATGAACTCTGCCTTCCTGATGCAGCCTGCCATGAGGGCACAACTGCACTGCACCAGGGAGGCAGCAGGAGACAGATCAGATCCCAGTTGTGCAAAGACTACTAAACTGAGTATTGTGCAATTTACTCCTATGAAGCCTTCCTCCAGTCTACCTGGTGGCAGTTCTGGAGGGCTGCTGTACGGTGAGCATAGAGATTCATTGTTCTCAGTGAATGCATAAGTCAGGTTTGCTCTGAATAGGTGTTTTCAGCAGTTTTGTAGGTCATCTGGTACATCTCACACACCTCTCTTTGGAAATAAGGACCGTGAGTATTTAAATAGCCAAGCAAGTCCAAAGGACATTTGGTGCTTCAGGCCGAAAATTGACAGTCAGAAATTCTTGACTGGAACCCTGTGAGGTTTGCTGTGCTGTGCCAAGTGCTGAGACTATTTTGGCTTAAATAATCAACCATTTAAATAAATAACCGAAAGTAGTAATACTAAATGTAATTATAAAATAGAATTTAAAGAGGCAGTATATTAATTAAAAGCATTAAGACATTAATTATCTGTACTTCAGATTAACAATAAATATTTAAACGATTGAATAGTAATTGAATTATAAATAAATAAATGACTATTTATAACAGTGCTAACCAGAACAAAATTCTGAGAAATTAAAAAAGTCAGTTCATTCAGAATGTTTTTTTTTTAAACAGCTCTAACTTGAATATTTTGCAGATAAATCCATAATAAGTTGTAATAAACACAACTCTGCATCAAAAGAACACTGTACTCAAATACCGCTGCCCACCAAGGCAATGTTGGGGATGCAACCAGATTGCCAAGAGAAACTAAAGCATATTATCCTCTCTTGGTTTTGGCCAAAGAAAAGAGAAAAACAAATACAATTCTATCACAGAGTTGAAAACAAGAAAGTGTCTCAGGTGGGTAAAGCAATACAAGCTTTCAATTGGCTAACAACGACTGTATTGGCTCTTCTTTTTGGGCTTCCTGCTCTCTGGTCAGTCTGGAAACCCTAAAATGTTGGTAGTGCAGAAATGCCTCACTTGATAAAGATCAAGGGAGAAGTTATAAGACCTAATGGATTTATAGCTGAAGTTTCCAAAGCTAAGGATAAATAGCAAAGAGTAACAGCATCTTCAGCTACATTATTCTGGAAGTACAAATCTGCAAAATAAAATTCAGGAGTGAAAACTCCAAATAAGTAAGGCACTAAATGTTATTAAGATGTAGCCGTTTTTTGAAACACATTTTTAAACGATTTCTTAATTTTTTAATTTATAATATTAATAATTTATTTATAATTTTTTTTAAAGAAAACGAGACATAGGATTTAGTGACACTTAGAGAAAAAAATACTTTGTAGCTAAGGAAATAAAAAGTTCACATTTCTTATGTAACAGTAGCTTAATACCGAGCTGTTAAATAGTGCAGTAGACAAAAAATGTGGATAAATAATATCTTGCAATTTATGCTCTCTAAATAAAACACATTATTGTGAAGTAGGCAATAAATATTGAAAATAACATTGATACTCCAGAGAATTTATGCCAAGGGCAATAAGATGTATAGATAATGCAAGAACAGATTTAGAAGTCAAAAGGGCAATTGCAGTGAGACAGGAGAACTATGCAAGGTTTCTAGGCAGTGGTTTCTAGGTTTTGCTTTTCTCTCGACAAGATCTAGCAGCTGAAAACAAGGAGCCAACACTAAGGCCAGATTCTTCAGAGGGATTCAGCTTCTGAACCACCTTACATTTGAGCAGCTGAGTCCTTCCTCCAAACACTGGCTTTTGCATGACCAATGCAGCTCTGTGCTGCCCACAGCCCAGGCATGTGGCTTCTGTGCTACTGCATAAATAACTGCAAACGGATACATGCTGTAATTATGGCTAAGGAACATCTGATTAAGCCTTATGGCAATTTCAAGCATATTTTGGAGGAATTCAGGACTTACCGGCAGGAAGCCTTCTGAGTGGAATAAATGAATTCACATTTTCCATGTATACAGTAGCCATTAAAGCTTTCTGAACAAGGTATGTGGTTACCAATGTAAATGTCTTCTCTTTGATCACTGGCGTCTTTAAAAAAAAAAAAAAAAAAAAGAAGATACATAAAAAATATAAATGCTGTACTGTATTTCTTAAAAAATCTCAAGCAAGAATAGTTGAGAAACACCCTGAAAGACTGATAGTAAAGAAATGCAGAACAGAGAAGCAAAGGCTTAAGAGTGAAGTTTCAGAAACACCTGCTGTTATTTGGTAGGATGTATCATGCTGAAAAATGATCCTCAGAGATATCCTAACATTCTTCTTACGTGAGCTTTCTTGAAAGGAGAAAAGTATTTTTGAGGGAAACAACCAAGCGAGGGAAGATCAGAAGTTGTGTCAGTGTCACTGTAGCACAGAGCAAACACATAGATACATAAAGCCCACTCCCATGTCTAAACAGAAGATCTGAAGGGTTGGAAAGAAACTAAAGCACATTTTATACTTACTGGGTAGAAACTTCTGACTGGTATCACCAGTCATTACAGCTGAAATCAAACACATTACAACAGCGGTCTTCCTACAGAAATTCCTTTTCAGAGAGTAGGAACCTCAAAATACTGCAGCGAGCTTAAAACACCAATTCTTTTGGAAAGTGTAATGATTCTGACTGGAATGGAGTTAACTCTTTCATCCCTATAGCCCCTATAGTTCTGGGTTTTGAATTCATAGTTGAAGTATTGTTGGTAACAAGCCAGTATTGGCTGTTGCTGAAGGAAGCTTGCAGAGCCAACAGACTTTCGCTTTGTCCTATTCATCCCTCTGCTCCCCCTGAGAAACCTGGGGGTGTTCAAGAGCTTTGGAAGGGAGAGGACAACTGTCCCAAAGTGTACAAAAGGATATTCTGTATCATAGGATTTGATACTCAGCAATAGAACTAGGGGTTTTGGTCTTCCTTCCCAAAGTGGCAGTTGTTCAGAGATTGGTGGTACGGGTCAGCCTGTGGGAGATTGTGAGTGATGGCCACTGTATCGCTTGCTTTATTCTTTTTTTCTCCTTCATTTATTAAACTATTTTTACCTTGAGCAATTATTTTTTTCCTCACTTTTGCTCTTCCAATTTTCTCCCCTGTCCTCCTGAGGGAAAAGAGTAGGTGAGTGAACAACTGGTGGATGCTTAACTCTGGCCAAAGCAGCCCAGCAGAGGAAGGCAATCCCTTCCGCCCAAGACTTGCTGCATCTGTCACTATCAAAAGCTGCATACATTTTATACCATTTCCCCAAAACTTTTTCTGTAAAGAAATCTTAAATACAGAAGTTGGTCTTTTGTAATGAACTTCTCTAAAGTGCAGGGATCAAAAGATGTGGTTGTAATTGTGGAATTATGTTCATTTCTAGGCAATAGACTATATCTTCACGAATACAAGATTATAGTGAACTGCAGGTGCAAAGCAAAAAGGGACTGTGAAGAAGAATTCTACACAATCACCGATTATTTCAAATAACACCAAAAAGAAAGAGAATGCATTCATACAAAGAGAAAAAAAAAGGAAACACATGCTGCTGTTCTAGGTTCTCCTTGAACATTTTCTGGAATATTAAGAAAAAAATTATCTAAACTTTAGAGGTTTCAGAAGACTCTCGGTTTCTTAGTAAGGAAGCCTATTAGTTCAGGCTGTTCTTCAAAGTTACAGAAGACTTGACACAAGTGAAAGACATAGCCTTATACTGACAGTATACCTGATACTGCTCTGTTGGAATAGACTACAAGGTGGTATATCCAAGACCACATGGTGGTATGTCCAAGAGGAGGAAAATTGGGTCATCCCAAAATTGTTGCCTCCTTCCTCCTCCAAGCAGTTAATTACTGTTGTATCTATCTCAATCAGGGGCTAGTAATAAGCTACATACATTAGTCTGTCCAGATGGCTGTGCTGTGCCTGTTCTTATTGTACATATGAATGCAGAAAGTGAGGCCCAGTGACAGATGCGTCCCCTGGAAGGCAGCCAGGTAGCCACAACTGCCCAACCAGAAACAGAACATAGGCTGAGCAAAGTAAAATGGACATTCATCCATCCATTGGGGGATGGGAATCAATTTTTAATGTGAGAGGCCAGCAAGACTTCTAAGTGAGAGATTTAACTGGTGTAGAAAAAGTGTTCAACTAAAAAAAATTAGACGTATTACCAGAAAGAAGAAGCCTGCACAGCAACTGAAACTGCTGTTCATCTTAGCAGGACAAAAGCAGAAGTTCAGTTGCACCAGTGAAGTGAGACCATTCTGATTTAACTTTAGGTAGATACAATAGGTACTGCAGGAAGAGGAGACCATCCTGACCATGATTCTAAGGACTGAGAGATACTATACATTCAGAAGAGAGGGTTTAACAAGAATAATGCACAGGACTCAAAAGTAAAAGCACACAGATAGAAGTGCAGCCTGTTCTCTTCTCCTGTAGGAAAAAGTCAATCATAGTACTTCACTTCAGGCTTTCGCTGTGTAAAAAACTTGACTACCACATAAAAAAATTTAGAACTATTTTTTAGCACAACATACTCCCTTCTTGCTGAACTTGAGACTGCACAAACTATATATTTAATCATAATTATTATATGCAGTTCTCTTCTCATTTACTTGATTTCAAGGACAATTTATGGGCAAGCAATAAAAGACTATAACTTCTTCCAAATAGGAACCAAAAGTGCTGTTTTATCAATCACATAATAAGATGTATATTGCATTTCATCCCTTTTATGCCCCCACAATGTAAGTGAATATTGACATTACATTATTCCAATTGGTACTTAAAAAGAATGAAAATAAAAGAATTTGTGAAAAAGGAAAAAAGCACAGGGCTTTTTGGCAATTAATGGGTTTTCAAGATGAACACAGGGAATGTTTAAAGGCATGGTTGAATGCTTTTATTGCGGGTGGCCATGGGAGTGCAAAACAAGCATAATGACAGAAAAAAATTAAAGGTCAGTGCTAGCACAGAAGGTAAAACTGCTATTATTTGTGAGAGAAGAGGAGGCAAGGTTATCACCTATGCAGATCTGCTCTGAGAAAGCCAGGTGTTTTTCCTGGACAGCAACACTTTGAGCAAGAGCCATGAGCATTTGTTCTGAGAAAAAATGAGGTGCTGACACATAAAATAATTGAGCAGAAAGTGAAACTCTATCTTCTTTTGTTTATACTAAGGAATTAATTCATACGGGTAAAACCTTTCCAACCAATGTGATTTAGCATTTTGGTTTACATAAAAGATATTAAAATGACCAAATACAGAATCTGCATTTTTTTTTCGTAGATGTTTTCAGAAAAGAGGGGGCTGCAGGGGGCTTGTGTAATTTCATCTGTTATCTCACAGCTTGATATCTTGCAGTAAAAGCATTTTCACAGCACTTGGCAGGGGTCTAATCCTGTGACTGTTGAGTAGGGGTGGTGAGCAGCTGAGTATCTTGAAAGAATACGGCAAGGCAAAATTCACAAGTCCTGCACATCTACTTCATGCCTTACAATGACAGTGCTGCAAGAAAGAAGCTGTTCTTAGGTTTGTTTTGGCTACAGAAATCAAAGCTGCAAGAGACCAGAAAGGACCTGCTCACTGTCTTTTCTCATCTTGGGAAACCATAACCAAACAGCACAAAGACAGCACGATACCTTTCACCTCTGGCCGATACTGCATGCCGTCGTCCTTCTTTCCAACTGCGTTTGTGTCATCTGCTTCTAGATGATAAATACATGCATGGATAGCTATTAGGAAAAGCTTAATTCCAAGCCACTGCATACACATCATTGAGAATAACAGTCAAAGAAAAAAGTGCAGTACAAGCACACACACTCCCATATTGTTCCTCCCATCCAACCACAGCAGGAACATGTAGAGTCTATAACCCCATACTCTAGCCTAACACAGGGCACATCTCAGGCTGTAGATTTTGAACTTCAATCTCTTCCATTATATGGGCCTAGGTTATTTTGGTTGAGATATATATTCTTTTTCAAACTATTCAAATTACAGTTTTTGTCACAAGCAAGGGGATGGTGGACAGCTGTTACTACAATGGGAAGGTCCTACAGCCAATTCACCTTGATCTGACTGCAATCAAGACTCTAAAACTGTGGATGTCCCCTCCCTGGAAGCATTCAAGGACAGGCTGAAGGTCCCTTAAAGGTCCCTTCCCACCCAAACCATTCTATGATTCTATGATCAACAGCACACGTGGCAGCAGTCTGAAGGTTTTGGTGCACCTTTCCAGCACTGGAAACGGGAATGGACAAACAGCAGCGCAACTGAGGCTCAACTTTACTCACCTTGCAACTATATTTTACAGTCTCCAGTAGCAACAGTGAGCATTTTCCACGTTCCAGTATTCCCTTTCTTTCCTACTTCTAACAGTACCCTCATGTAGGGATGTTGCTTGCATTCTCCTATAACCTTTTGTTGTCTTTTCAGATAATAGCAGCCAAAGGAAGAAAAGTTAACAGAAGCATACACATCATATATATGCAGTGTAAACATACATCTACGTGGGGAAAACTAAAATACAGATGGTGAGTTCACTGATAGTGAGGAGAACTAAAATACAGTTCACTGATACCTGGATCAGCCAGTTCTAATTAAAAATGAAAAGGCTTTACCAAGCCTATTCATATCAGAATTTACATTTGTTGGAGAAATAAAATTAAACCTACCTGAGCAGTGTCCAAGATGCCTAATGTCTATCTGCTCTTGCCTCAGACAGGATGCTTCTCTAACAAAGCAGGGGTTGTTATAAGAACTTCCATCAGAAGCACAGACAGGATTAAAACTGTATCCACTGCAGTCTATATTGCATACACACCTGGAAATTGAAACAACAAAATTGACATCCAGCAAGCAAAGAGTAAGTACTGTTGAGTCTTGAGCAAACAAAGCTAATATGTTAATACCAGCCTTCTTCATCCAGGAGAAGAGCGTGTCGCATGAGGATGTTGAAGAATGTTGCTGATACCTCAGGTTTCCAAGAAGAGTTTACAGAATCATGAATAAGTACTTCAGCATTCTTTTTAAAAATGTATTGATATTTAGAGTTTTGCAATAAGAACAGTCTCACTGATTAACAACCAAAAAATGATGACACATTGCTGGGAACATTCACAACATGAATAAAAGTATGTTTGTTGTTTTTCAAGAATTCTGCTTTTTCAAAAGCAAATTAATATTCCACTTTTTTGGGGGTGTCAGGATCCCTGAGGAGGAGCAAGAACAGGACTTCCATTTCTGTTAAGCATTTAAAATAATTTTTTTTTTTATTTCAGAGGGCTGAATGCAATCAGTGTACTTGGACAACTGTGTCATTTCAACAATACATTCATTCATACCTTTGAAAGTTAGCAATGCATTTATTATTATATTGTATTTAAAACAGGATTATGTGATCTATTTCATGTTACATTCACGTAATACTTCAGTTGTTTTAGACATTTTCTGTATCATTTTTGTATGATACATGTATTTTTCTGACAGAAAAGCATTTTCTGTATCATTTGCAACAAGAGATCATAAACAAAAGTCAGGAAAAAGACCTATCATGTAGCAGGCTGCTATTGACCAAACATAGTGCAGACTAAGACTTGTCTATGGCTGAGACTTACTCCTTTTTAGTTAGACAGTTCTGCTGCTCCTCCAAAAAGTTCTGAAATTTGGTGTGCATAAATGGCACTAGAAAGCTTACAACTTTCCATCCTCCAACCTCTTACTTATTTCAGTCAATATACTACTTTTTATGTGAATCTCTCTTTTTCAATTTTTTAAATATTTTTGATGTCACTTCTGTCCACAGAAGCAAGTGGTGTGGCTGCAGGATGGATGAGGCAGGGGTGCTGTGAGAGCAGGATAGAGGTGAGAGCTCTGCATCCTCTAAGGCGGACACACTCATCCTCTCACCAGAAACCTCCACACAGGAGACACATGGTCTGTCTGACTGCTGTTAGCTTAATCTGGGTTCATTCTTGTAAGACATGGAGTGGAAAAAAACCAAACACAAGCTATCTACATGTCAGGATTTTTAAGTTCTTTCCAGCTGTTCCAGATACAATTAAATGATTAAATAAATGTGTGTGTGTGCCTCAAGTCAGTAACAAATCTTGCAGCAGAACCTATTTCTACCCTTTTTCTCTTCTCTCTTTCCATGAGCATATTTTGTTACTTTTGTTATTTTTGGCTTTAAAGCTACCACATTTCCCAGTAATATTTCAAACCTGTGAGCTTCAGATTATTGCTAGACAAATGAGCAACTCTAGCACAAACATTTTATGTGCACCTACAGACAATTAAAAACTGCCCCAGTAATGAGGCTGCACACATCTTAGGGTGCTACCTCAAAGTTGTCTTGAAGCCCCTAAATATCAATGGCACGTTACATTATTTTTTTTCTTACTAGAAATGGGAACTCAGCATAGTTGTAAACCTTAGACCTGGGAAAGGAAGTACTCTTTTGTTTACATCCTCCCACATGACTTTAAGCTCAATAAGCCTAATGAGAGGTTTATTAGGATTTAGTACATGCAAATAAAAGGCTCACAGCTCAGCAGTTGTGTACATTTATTGAACCAAACTAACAGTGAGCTAGTCCTCATCTGTGTGGCACTGGCTGTGTGCTTACTGATATCTTCCCTCAGCCATCAGGAATCTCTTCTACACCTGGATGCCCATCCTTGCCATATTTATTTATATCTCCAAGCAAATTCCATCTCTGTTTTTGTGTCCAAACAGCTCCACTTCTGCCTATAGTCATCATCCAAAGTCTGCAGCACCACAATTACTGTTAGCTCTTATCATTGCTAGTGACAAACAACGTGATTTTTGAAAATCATTTTTCCTTTCTCATGTTACAAGTTAGTGTTCAAACTGCTTGGTAACTGCTTAAATTTTCAAGCTGTGTTTAGTTCAGACTTAACACCTAGTGTTAAATGCATGCTTACTTCAGACTGCAAAATGCTTGTTTTGGGGGGTAGTTGTGAATTCCTGTCTTCTTATTCTCAGATTGTTAATAAACACTCCCAGCCTTAACTGTAACCCCATAGCCCATGTACAAAAATTTATTTTCAACATTTAAAATTCTTATCTAGATGTTGGAAAAAAGGGGGAAAAAAAAAGCACAAAAAATGAAGAGCTCAGAGCTGCCCCTCCACTCCCCGTGAGGAGCTGCAGCCAGCATGAGGCGTCCCCTCAGCACTGGGCTGAGCCAACCCAGGGACCTCAGCTGCTCCTCATACCTCTTGCCCTCAAGAGACCCTTCCTCATCTTTGTGGCCCTCCTTTGTATGCTCTCTAAGCGTTTTATGTCCTTCTTATATTGTGCCACCCAGATTGCACACAGTGGAGAGGTTGCACAGTGCAGAGCAGAGTGGCACAATCCCTTCCCTTGGCTAGAAAGCAGTGCCAGAGTATCATTGAGTAGGTCTTGACTGCCTTTCTCTGTGAGGAGGCTGGGCAGAAGGTGGTGCTAGTTCTTTCTCTGATGCTTTTTGCTATTACCAACCACTACCAGCCAAGGTGCTTGCAAATCCAGCTGAGGTCCCAGGGCATCTCCCAGCACGAGCACACCTGGTTCAGCATCTGCCCCTGCTTCCAGGATCATCCCATCCTCCTTCCAGCCCTCTTTCTCCTTTCTAAGACCACTTCCTTTCAGGACCCTTTTCTCTCCAGAACCCAAGGTTTTGCTTTCCCATTCTAGACTGTCTGCAGGAATGAAATGCACCATCAGGTTCCTAATTGATGACCTCGCGTCATGTCTCTTTATTAATTGGAGAACTCAGGACGTGACAGTTCCACTTAGCCTGTATTACCCCAAATTTACAAGCAGTCCATGGTGGTTGCAGCTAGCAAGTAGCAAGCTTCTGCTCAAGAGTTCAGAAGTTTCATACATTCACTCACATGCACATAGTTATCTGCCTGAGGCTGTTAGCTGCTTTTTTGCCTATGTCTGTGAGGCAAAATGATAGCTCAGACTTCTACCTGGCAGTTCAGTTATTTGTATAGATGCTTCAACCGAGCTGTCTGGCATGTAAAAGTAGGCAATTTACATATCCTGCTGGATAATGAAGGGGGCTGACATGCTTCAAAAATTAAGATTATTGTGCTCCATTATTCAAAAGCAAAAATCTGAAACCTTTCAGAGGACTGGAAGGGAATTAGTTAGGGCTTTAGCTGGGGCATGATGGCATGAAGAGAAGAGGGCCTCTGTGGATGCAGCAGGGTATCAGAGAGGGAGCCAGGAGCACATGGTAGGAAAGTGCATGTGGGGGACTCTGGGCTGGGCATCAGGCAGAGATGAGTGGTTTGACAGCATGCCTTCCTGCCCCAGCCCAGGAGAGGTGAGTGTGAACAAGAACAAAAAAAAAAAAGGAGGTAGGAGCATAATGAAAAATTGTTTGGCATGTTTGATACCACCTTGCACAGCCTGTAGTCTCCATGGTACTGCCTCATCTATCTTTCTTCCTTTTGCTAATACGCCATGTGTGAGCAGACTAGCAGAGGCCCACATCTCCACATACTCCCATCCTATGAACTCAGCTTAAGGGACTGAACTTCCCAGTGAAGCTGAAATACGTTTTTGGTAGAAAACATGAAACAAAAAATGTTTTTAAATGCTCCGTGTTTGCTAAGGAAGGTAAAACCACGGGAGAATGAATTGCTGCTCTGATGCCGTATATCAAAAAAAACAAAGTTGGCAGCTGAATTCCTGAGAGAGGACAGGCTCACTACCACTGTCTGAAACCTAAAAACAGCTCAGGAAAGTATTGTAAGAATCCCAAATGAGCCTTCTGTGAAATACAGAAAATATGCTACATCCTGAAGTCAGAGAGCTACAGAGAGCAGGACAATAGCTTGATGCTGTAGCAAGGACAGAAAATTCAACAGCCTAAGGGTAACTGACCCCCACCGTGGGCTGGACTCCTAAAGTCAGGCAGACGTCAAAGCCTGGGACAACTAAACACAGCCCATGAGGAGGTGTAAATTATACACCTTGTTGATTTCAGCCCTTATTTTGTTACTTCAGGCAGTGGCTTCCTGCTTTTGATTTTAACACCTTGTGCTTCAGAGGCTTTCTTTTCAGTCTCCCAAACAGCAATACACCATGTGACCCTTCCTCCCCTTCCTTTTCCAGTAAAATAGCAGTGAAGTACTTTTCAGTGAGAGAAAATACATGCCTTAGCCTCTTGCCTCCTTACCCAGGACATCAGAAATTAAAAAAAATATATATATATAATTCTATGTGAACTCATCCCTGCCGTGAAATGTTAAATAGTACAGTTAAATTACAGGGGAATGATTTGCAATGGAACATAATTTTATAAAGCAGGAAGCCTATATCAATAAGGTTTAGGTTAAGATACTAACCCACATTAAAAAAAGGTATTTCAAACAGAATTTTCCACCTTATTTCTACTCATTTAAAATATATATTAAAGTACTGTTCTGCATCTATTGAGACAGCATCACAGGTTTGATTCTAGCTTTTCATATTTTTAACTGAGTTTTAGATAAAATTTTCATTCTATACTTTATGGAAAAGAAGAGGAGCAAAATGCATTCAATTATGAGGTGTGCTTTGTGCTTGGGCCTTCTGGTAAGCAAGTAGCTGCACACTGAAATTACAATGTACCAAAACAGATGTTTTAAGAAAAAACCAAAAAAGCAAACAAAAACAAAAACAAAAACAAAAAACAAAAAAACACCCAAAAAACAAAAAACAAAAAACAGTGCCTATCACACAATACTTTTTGTAATAATAGAAAGTTATTCACATATGGAAACTCAATCCTTGCATGTGAAATTAACCAAAATTGCTTAGACACTGCTGTTTCGACCCCTCGGTATATTTTCGTAAATGTTAAAGGTTGGTTCTATTCTGGATGACTGCCACAATCCTAGCTGCCCTGTGAGGATGTGAGTCATAAATAAATGCAGAACAGTATCTTGCTTATATGCTTCTAGTGTGGAAAACCTGATATTAAAACAGCTTTCATGCTGAAAGTAGCCAGAAAATGCAATGACAGGACAACTGTGGCTGAAGTGAACTCCCAGACTCCAGAGCAGAGCCAGTGACACTTGGGGTCACATGTGCCAAGGCTCAAATATGGGCAGCAGAGAGGTTTGAGTCCTGTCTCTCAGGCAAGTGCCACACTGACAGGTATACTTATGCCTCGCAAGTGATCGCGCAAGGGAATCAGGAAGGCTTTTAGGAAAGAAAACCCAAAATTTTATCTAAGAATAATTATTCAAAAATTATTATATCAAAAGCTTGGAAAAACATTAAAACACTTTTAAATTCCATAATATCATTCTCAGCCAGTTCTTCTGAGTAACTCCCAGGAACCATTCTCTAAAGTCCAGCAGCGGTCCAAGCACAAACTACTGATGCTGATAAAAGCAAGTGCACAGAAAAGTACACATCAAAAGTAATTTTAAAAAAATGCTCTCCCTGTTCCTCCAGTTGATTTTTACAAAACATCAGTCTTACTTTAGACTTGCCAAAGCCGTGCCTTGTTGAGTAAATTGATCATCGTATCCCAGCACAGGTTGAGAGAATGGCAAAACTTTTGATCTACTGTTAATTTTGGATGTTTTTGCATCACCACCTAGGAATTCCACAGTTCAAGCCCCACTGCTGCTCTGCTGTTGGCTTTTGTATGTGCTTGCCAAACATGATCCTGCTTTTTGCTCGTAAGAAAAATGAAAAGCTACCAAGTGGTACCTTCTGTCTGATGTGTGGCTGCTCAGTGCAGCTTTCAGAAGAAGAAAGTTAATCACTTAAAGAGCAGCCACTTAACATACATTTGTACTAAGGATAACTTAAAAGTACTTGATGCCTCATACCAGAAAAAAGTGAATGAGTGCTTTCAGTTTTTGCTGTAACAGCTTGCTATAGAAGTCATACTGGGATAAAAAGAATCAGAGCAAAACAAGACTTTTTTCAAGACCCTTCTTATTAGTTTTCAAGCCAAGAAGCTAGAAATAGGTACTTAATTCTCCAAGCTGATGTCTTGCTGGAGATGTGTCTCCAGCTTTGTGTCTCTCAATAGACGCCTGAAAATTCCATAGGACATATCCAGATGTTTTCATGATGCAGTAGGGTATACACAAAGAAACTAAATTTTGTCACTTGTCATGAGAAAGCTGATGTCCTAAGAAAGAAGGCAATGATTTGCTTTCATGGAAGTTCAGTTTTCTTGCGAAAATGTGCTTTTGGAAGTTGCATGCATATCATTCACTAACATCGCTAGTTAAACAGAAAAGCATTTGAATATCAAGTGGTGATAAAATTGAACCAAGCAATAATAAAAAATGTGCTTTCAATAAATAAGAAATGAGAACGTACCATTCATTTATAGACGTTACTAGGTGTAACAAGGGAAACTTATTTAGTAAAATGACGTGACACATTTGAAACAAGCTCAGGCTGTAAGAGCACTTGCTGTTATCAGTAAATTAATTAGATCCCCAGAGACCACAACACATTTCAAGGCTCCTTTTCCTTTCCAGGCTTCAAGGAGCATGCAATTTCTTGGAAGTTCTAGCTGCTTAATAACTGCGAGAGATTCAAAGGGAAGAGGAAAAGCAGATTTGTGGAGTGGGTTTGACTGCTGTGAGAGGCCAGCCATTCCAAGTAGAGGGCAGGCCTTTGTGCCCATGTGGGATTTTCCAAGAATGTTTTTCTGGATGGGCATCATGGGGAGTACTGTTTGCCCCTCCTTTCCAGTAATAGAATGTAACAGTAAGCTTTCTCAGCTACTCACCTATTTACTGACACATCTGTTTACAAGTATAGAATGAAAATAGCAGAATAAAACAGCACGTGAGATGCACACAGATGGATAAATGTAAGCTTGATGGAATAAATTTAGTTGAACAGAAATAGCTGGGGTGTTGCAATTGCAGTTAAGAAGATAACCAAGTGTGATAAAGGCACATGAAGGATTACCTTTTGTTTGATGTTCATTCCCTTGTGTGCAATTCTCTCCAGATGAAACTTGAACTAAGAAAATCTGGGTTTCAAAGTGATTTCTCTACCTATTCAACTAATGTTGAATATTCATTAGGCTTTTTTGGCGTCCTTTTTAAAATCCCTTTTTAGTACCGAGGAGGTAAGTGCAAGTGAAATAGATTTCAATTCTGCAGGCTTCTTTATGTCCTGCTTGAACACCCTCTCGGCCTTTACTTCTGCCAGCAAAGTAGCACACCCTTTAAATACCATAAGCCTCAGCTACTTTCCAGCCACCCCTTCACTTCCTACTTTAATTTTATGGCTTTCTCTGATCACTTTAGAAATTAAGTCCGTAATCAGAGTGAGCCTCTAGCAGCACATAGTGAATGATGCCTGTTCTCACAAGAGTGGCCTAACTCTTCCTCCATCCTCAAATAATATAAACCTTCAAAGACCTAGCATGCATTGCTGCAAAGCTCTTTAAAACTCACATTAAAGAAAAACAAGCCTGGATTATTATCCACTAGAACCTATTCAATTTCTTATTAGTTAGTATAACGAAGAGATCATTATACAATTCCTTCCATATCAGGATTTACCAGAGGACAATTGCACATAATTCACAACACAACTGAGAATTGTATGTAATCCCATATAAAAATCATAAATCCCTTGCTTAGGTTGATTTCCTTTATTTGTGTTTGTTTTTTAGGGTGATCTGTAACATGACCAGTAGAGCTGAAAAGCCCAGTGTGCGCCAAGATGAAATTGCCAATAGAAAACTATATGTTTCTATTGCTTCCCTACAGGGTTAGCTCACTTGCTTCCACCACATCAGCACTACTCTTGGTGGCCCCAAGCTGTGTGTTGCCATCTCCAGCCCCACTTCTCAACGGGAAGTCATTTCCAGTTCCAAATTCAGGCAGAAAACACACACCACCCCCATGCTGCTTACATCTTTAGGCTTCTGGCCAGTTTCTTCCGCAAAAGTTAAAATTTACCAACTCACGTGTCCTTTTCCATTCCCTTACTACAAGTTTTGTACCATTATGCTGCTTAACAGAGCAAACTTCTGGCCAGAGAGACATTGTGAGGGACAGGACAGAAAATGATGTACAGAAAGACCAGTCTCAGACAATGGCTTCTCCACGAAGAATGCAATGAATGATTCAGTTTTGTTGGTAAAGGGGGAAAAATCGTATCTAATCTATGTGAAGTCTGTTGTCTGCAGGCTGTAGCTACCTACAGAAAGGTACAGAACAAATAAAGCATTGTAAGTCTTTATGTATCTTAAGACTAGTGCATTCACTAGTGATTGTTAATGGTTTTTAAAAGTCTGTCCATAAAGTCAAAATTATTTGAAATACTTATAAGATGTATGAGAAAGAAAAAAAAAACTATATTCCTGTGATGTTTCCTCAAATTGATTCCTTTTCACATTTATATAAGGAAATCTTATATAATATACTAATCTGCATACACTTGAACATTAATTTTCTAAGTATGGCATGCTGTTTATGACAACCATCTGCTCAGACTTCACTTCTTTCTGTTAGTCAGTCCACTTAAAATTAACATCCACAGTTTTTGAAAAGGCAATGCAAATAATAAAGTTGTTCATATTTTTGCATTCAATTTACCATGCATTGTAACCACTTCTGGTATAGATAATATTTATGAGAAATTAAAAAAAATGAAGATACAAATCACAAATGCTGTGCAAAGCTTTCATTTTTCAGACTATGTATGATCTTGTATAATAGAGGCATATATTGCAATTTCGATCAGGCAGCTATCTTACTTCAATCCTTAGCCTGAAAACTAAAAACTTGTAACTGTAAGAGGAAGGATGGTTTTAGGAGCACCTAAAAATAAAATCACTAACTCCATGGTAACATAGAGTGCATCTCAGCTGCATACAACTGCATTTGTTTCAATTTGTTTTTAGAAAGCACTGGGATTTGATAACTAGCCAGAATCAGAGGGCTAGAGCACCTCCCCTACAAGGACAGGATGAGGGAGCTGAAGCTCTTCAGACTGGAGAACAGAAGGCTCTAAGGAGACCTTGTAGTGGCCTTCCAGTAGCTGAAGGGGCCTTAAAGAAAGCTGGGCAGGGACTTTTTATACGAGCATGTAGTGACAGGACAAGGAGAAATGGCTTTAAACTGGAAGATAATAGATTTAGACTAGATGTTAGGAAGAAATTCTTTACTGTGAGATTGGTGAGACACTGGAACAGGTTGCCCAGTGAGGCTGTGGATGCCCCCTCCCTGGAAGCATTCAAGGCCAGGCTGGATGGGGCTCTGAGCAACCTGGTCTAGAGGGAGGTGTCCCTGCCTATAGCAGGGGGTTGGAACTAAATGATTTTGAAGGTCCCTCTCAACCCAAACCATTCTATGATTCTATGAATCACATAATAATTTTGGCTTGAAAGTATGTGCAGAGCTCAGCTGTTCCAAAATTCTGCTCAAAGCTAGTAAAGCTGGACCAGGGTGTCCATGTCCGTGTCTTATCAGGTTCTGATCACATTCACTGGTCTCAACTCCACAGCCTCATCAGACATCTTCTTCTGGAGTCTGACTACCCTAAGGGAGAAATGTTTTCCATTATATATCAAATTGGAATTTCCCATGCTCTGACACATCTTTCACCTTTATGTTGTCACTGTGCAACTCCAAGAAGAAAGAACTTGCTTTTGGACATCAGCAAGTCCAACTATAACTATCAGAAAATGCCAAGTAGTTGCTATCACAGTACTGTTCCTGTTTCACTGTAGAAATTACCCTGTAGTTTCCACTTAATGATGTAAACACTTTTTGCATAGGACTACCACATCTTTTGAGGTCCAAAAGACAAACCACAGCCCATGTGAAATAAAACTGTCTCTAGCTGAATCATTCTGTCACCAGGAGAAAATCTGCCTGTGCTGCACTCCAGGCTGCTGAGGCTGCCTTGTTGGCAGGACTGGGGATTTCTCATTAGTGCTAGCTCATTTATCTCAAACCTCTCAACACTTTGTGGCATAGATGTCTCCCCTTCCACTAATTTACTCTCTGTCCGCAGGCTAATCATTTTATCCATAACTTAGTTTATTCATGAAATCGTAGTGCAGATGTCATTTCACATCTCAGGAGCACTCAGAACAGAAAGGAACTGGTGTTTGCAATGTCTCTGACTGAGGCATTTGGAAAAAGGATGCAAAAATGCAAAATTTTATTTTTACCATAAGTATTAGATTGCATCTCATGAATATGGCTTGAGATTATCTACTGAACAGTAAGACAGTTCAGTTAACTCATCCAGTTATTATCTTGAAAAAGAATCTTCCTAAAATGCCTTTTCTAATCACACCAATCGTTTTAAGTGTTTTAATGCCATGAAGTCCAAGCAAGGGTTACCCAGGCCTAGGTAGTCTATCTGAACAGAACTGAAGGAAATTTTTGTTTATGATTCAATAGATATCACCCTGTTATGCCCAAAAAGTTGCAGTGGTAATTCTCATAGTTTAAAAAGCAAAAAATCAAGATAGTGTATTTTTATTAAATTGGAGTTCTTGCATGGTTTGCTAGAATTGGGAGTGATAATGGTAGTAATACAGCATAAAATTATTCTATGATTCTATGGATGTCCCCTCCCTGGAATTGCTCAAAGCCAGGCTGGATGGGGCTTTGGGCAAGTAGGAGGTATCTCTGCCCTTGGTAAAGGGTTGGAACTGTATTATGTAGTAAGGCCCCTTCCAACCCAAACTGTTCTAGGATACTAAGAAAGTCAAATAAAAGTATGAACTGAGTGATGCTTATACAAATCTGATTAAAGGTGTTTGTATTGCCAATAATTTTATATCTGATGATAAAGTTTCAAGGGGTTAAAAACACGGATCCTTAAAGCATTCTGAAAGGAGGTTGTATTAAGAGTTTCCCAAACAAATTTCAATCCCATCTTCTGTCAGTAAATAACTGCTTTGATTTTACGAATAAAGGGCACCAAACTCCTAACTTCTACTGAAGTAAGCCTGTGACATTCTGTGTGACATGTCAAAATGAACCTTGCGTAGGTAATCTAAGGTCCCTAAGCAGGGCCCTACTTAGTCTGAATCCAAACTGACAGTGAATATCACTAAAAGATATACTGGTCAAAGCTAACGGGCAAAAAATGAAGTCATTTCGGTTGGAAAGCTGACAAAATTGAAAAAAATACAGATCTGATGGGTTGTAAGCAAGCCTCATATTTCCTAACTTTTTATTATTTTCTATTTGAATATCTTCACATATTTTTTCAAGGAGCACTAATGAAATCTTAAAGAAAAAAAAAAAACACAAAAAAACACTACTTTTATCAAGAAGGGGAAGCTTGGCTTCATATATATAAGCGGAACACTGGAGAAAAATCTTCCACTTTCTTCAACTTTATCTTCTCTTATGGATACTATGAAGTCACAGAAATGCAAACTCTACCTGTATAGACTGAATAGGCAATCTTTTACTGAAATTGAATGCTCGAGAATTGATTTTCCAAAGCCAGAAGCACATCCCAACGCATGTAACAAACAAATCTATACCCATCTTGACAGTCATAAATGAAGCAGCCCAAGGCAATATTGCAGAAAATTATAATTATTATGAAATACGGCTACAGTTCATTCGTCTCCCCATAAAAGAGCAAGCCTACTTCGGTGGTATGACATTTTAGGAAACCTGAAGTATTGGACCACTACTCATGTGTACTATTGCCATTTTGTTTTCACTTGTATATTCAAGATCAAGTTGTAGCATACATCTTGAATATTAGTGCTAAACTGCCTTACATCCTGAGATTTCCTTAATGCTGATAGCTCAGAATAAAATCTTGTGAACTTATGAGACATTATATGTGAAATATATCCCAACTAGAAGATAAAAGAAAAGTATGCTTCCCACAGTAATTCTGTACAGAAAAGCAGAACATACAGAAAATAGTCTGAGATGAATGACAGTATCTGTTTTGTATTTTTGACAAAGATTCTCCAATATGCCTTTGCATTGTTTTCTCTCTTTCTATATCTTGCAGCTGAAAAAAATTTTTTCTTCACTACCACATATCAAACACATTATTATCAGACAGCATTAAAACTTCAATTAAAGGAACAAGCGCAGTCAAGATAATCACATACTTTTTCTTTTGTTCATTCACATTGTTAAGGAAAACTTGTAACTTACCCAACATTTTCTGCATCTTCATCACACTCAGCCCTATATTTGCAAACTCCACATTTTGAGTGTTTTCTCTGAACTTCTGTCCCAGATCCTTCATACTCTAAACAAAACAAGGTACTGTTAGCAGAAAGCATGACTTCTATATTAAGCTCTGTTTTTACCTGCCTAAATTCATTTACCTTCAACTATTTTGTCAACAGTTATCATACACTTATACTAGAGAGCTCCCTCTTTCAAAATCCAGCAATTGGAGGTTGGTAGAACAGTAACAATGACAAGCATCCCAAAAAACACAACTGCTTCATTGATTGTCTCTTCCTTCATTGTTTATTTCACTGCATTTATTCTCACTTCACCAGACATGCATGTAATGTAAGTACATTACTTCTCACTTTTTTTCCCCTTTTTATTTCTGATGACAGTCTTAGACTGTACTCATCTCTGATACATGCTGTGGTATATTTTCTAGATTGGTACAAGACTAAAAGAAGAAAGTAATCTTAACAAGAAAATGGGATGAATGCTATGTCCCTGAAAAGTAAAATTAATACCCCAAATATTCTAAAATACAAATGCACAGATCTTACTGTTGACAAAGACATCAAAACTCTTAGTTGAGTAAAAGAAATACAACTACATGGGAATTGTTTCAATACAATATTTTCTTAATATTCTTTATTTTAACAGTGCAGTAATGGAGAGCTTGAAAAGAAGAAAAGGAAACAGAAATCTGCAGAGGGAGTCAAGAACTTTAATATACTCTTGTGTAAGGCTGACTGCACAAGGCTGTTGAAAAGAGGTCTAAACAAAGTGATTCCTTTCTCATAGTTTCATATGCTGTAGCAAGGAGAAATCAACTGACCACCAACAATTAAAAACTTGCTATATTCTTTATATTTCAATAGAAAAAAGAAATCCACAACAGTCGTTCCTAATCTTCTTCAATCTCACCTGAAAGGAATCTTTCCCTCTACTGTGGGCTGTGGCTATATGCATGTGGTTAGTCTCTCTTGACTTCACGTGTGTCTAAAGCATGGCGCTTGTTTTTTAAAGATGACTACATACACAAAATTTATTACAAAACTACACCACTGTAGGAATTCTATGACCACACTTACTAAATTGCAATAGAACTAGTTTTCTTTTATTTTACAGTTACTTATTTGTGTTCAGTTTTTAAATTTTATCATATGCCTAGCATGCTACTTTTTGACTGTTCTTCTGTATTGACCATTACTATTAACATTCATTTTATTACTCATTTTATTCCTCAGTGAGTTCTCTTCAGAGACGACAGTCTGTTGCAAAGAGAGAGGCTGGCATCCAAGAAAGATGATCAAGATCCTGGACTCACTCTAGGGCAATAAAACCTTGCCTGCTTGGGCATATCATTAGCCTGATCAGTTCTGATTTGCACACAGTCCATTTCAAGGCCAAGAGACCACAGAAAAACAATAATTTTATAAGGATTCTTTAACATTTAATAATTTCCTAACCTAGATGTGCACTGCCTGGATTTTGTGCCCTCTATTTACTTAGACTTTTGTGAGATGTTGCCTTTGATTGTAGTAGTACATCTCAAAACCACTACTTTATACAAACTTCTTTTTTGAAAAAATAAGCAGATGGATAGATTTTATGTACCAGAAACCGATGATGACTGTCATAAAAAAAAATGTGCCCCCACTTCCCCCCCTTAATTCTATTTTCAGTTGATTCTTCCACTTTCTATTCTATTGATTTGCTTCTGACAGGTGCCAATACGAGAGGCTACAGCTCTCCAGATCATCATATTTATCCTTTCTCAAAATATTTGTACGTTACTTCTCATTGTTCTAATGACAAAAAATAAATATAAAGATATGAGTAGCCCACAAAATTCTTTATCAGTCATTTTTGAAGCTTTTAGGTGCAAACCAGACAGATCTGCAGATTACAAAACATCTGCCTTTGACATTTTGTGCTTAGTAACCTTCCGCTGTTCTGCTAGGATTGAAAATATTTCATCATTTCCAATATAAACTATCTGACTTCACTTGAAATACAACCAGAATGCCTTACAGAGCACTTTTGCTGCTCTATTAGCATTTCAGTGTTCATAAACAGTAATCCACAACTACTAGGTAATTGTTTCTACAAGCTATTCAGTGTGAACTTCTCTCCCTCCCTGCTAAAATTGCTTTCTCTATCTTCAATATTTTTTGCTTGTTTTAGAAAAAGTGTGGTACTCTTTTCCTGATTAAAACATGAAAATCCTAGTACACATAGAGTTACTTATCTGTACTTTATCCTGTTTGCATATGCATGCAAATAAATAATATAAAAAAAATAAATACATGCAAATCACAATTACCTGCACCTCAGGTGCTGTTAATTTACACCTGTCAGGATGAAGTGTAGTGCAGATGAATGCATCTTGATACAACATTTCCAATTAGGCAATGGTCATCTGTAATTTTCAGAAGCTTCTTTCATTATTAGCTGCATGATGAACCAGCAGCATGAAACACTGTGTATAATTTAGATTGAAGTCCTTCAAGAAAATGCAACTTTTCCCATCAACACAGAATATATAATAACTGTCTTTTCAGCCTGAATAGGTAGCAGACACATTCTGTACCCAACTTGTGTGCTGTTAAAATAAGTTCATCCATTAATATTTGAGGGCAATAGTTCCTCTGTTGTGAATGAGTGTCTCCAGATTGGCAATGCACCTCTTGACAGATTGCTTCTCCCTTCTCCTTTCTTCTACATATTTGATTGTTCCTAAATAGGTTATAGCCATTAATTTTAATATTCCAATCAATCAAATCTTCCCAGCAGGTTTCAGTGTTTCAGTAATACCAATTAGGTCAAAATATGTTTCTAAACGAGCAATTCAAATTCTTCTTGTTTATTATGCAGGCTTCTAATGTTGATGTATAAATGATTACAAAATTTCTTCTCCTCACTTTCTTTGGTATCTTGATTAATTCTGCTCTTGACATCTTAATTTCATGCTGAGTGAAAACTCATTTTACCTCTCTTTTCAGCTTCCTTTAGTGTTTTGGGTCAGCACTTCATTAATACTCTGTCCTTCAAAGAAATGAGGCACAAGGATGGGATCTGTGACTCCCAGTTGTCTGACCTGCACTGTCCGCTAACACTTCTCCTTGAGTCATTATTTCCCTGCAGAAGTTGGCCAGCTCCACCTCAGGAGCCTGCAAATGGACAATTGCTCTGGAGGAACTGGCCAGCAGTAAATTGCTTCCCTTGGCAACTCATTTGTGTGTTCCTACAATTGTAATACCTCTGGCTGGAAGAAAAAGTATTGATTTGTGTCAAGGTGAAGTTTGGACTGCCCCCAGGCATGGGCAGGAAAGAGAGCTTTGCTGTCATATATTTATCACTGATCACAGTGAAATGGAAGGAGCCCATGGAGAGCTGTGGCTGCTCTATAGCCATGTACCTACGCAACAACAAATCCCAGGTCTGGGGAAGATTCCCTGAAAATCAATTCCTACCTGTATTTGGAGTATAGAGATTTTTTTACTGATGTGCAACCTCATGGAAGACAATTAAAATGATTTGGGAAAAATAAGAAGGGCTACAGCAGATCCTATTCTGTATCCTTAAGATACCTCCTGAAGTCATATTAATCCCGTTGGCATGCCTAGCACTGAAAATTCCTCTCCTAACTACAATCCACAATATCACATGCTATGGGTGGCTCAATAGCACTCAATATTCACTCAACTGTTAGTAACTTAACCTCTCCTCCATTAATTCTTAGGGCAGCGATAATGATGGACTAGTTAAAATGAAGATTATACTCATAATTTAAAACAAGGCTGCAAACTTGCTCTTTTATCAGTAAGTTTACATTTGAAGCAAGTGAAAAAACTAATTTTAGCTATCCCAAATTTCTGGCAAGCAGTTTCTTGATCAATCTAGACCAAGCTGCTGGCGTATGCAAAAGTATTAGTTGCCAGCTGGATTAGAAGCAAAGCCTAGCTTGGTAGTCCAAGCTACACCTTGCTGTGCAGTACAGACAACATGGTGCAGCTGTAAGTGTTCTCCAGGAAAGACTCCAGCATTTGAAATTCCATTTCTGGCATTGAAAATTTAATAAAATGATGTCTGTACTATTTATCTGTGAGGTGCTTGAAGAGGTTGAGTTTGAAGATGGTATCTTAATTGCAGGCCAGCCATGGCAATGTTTGTCGAGTGATTATTATAATGACAGTGTGTGCAGAACTTGAGGATGTGCAGAAGCAATGACTCAAGGTCACCCATTGCAAGACTCCCTGCCACCACTGCCCTTGTTGTGTCTCAGGTATTTTACAAATTTGGCAATGATAACTTCTGTGCATAATGATGCTATGGATAACAGTGGAGAAAACTAGCAAGAGCTGGATCATCTCTCACTGCAAGACCCTCTGGGTAGAGAATATAAACACCAATTCACTCCACTGTCTTTCTTCAAATATGGCCAAACTCCATTTTTTCCAAAGACACAACAGCTTTGGCGTAAGCACTAGAGAAATTATGCACGAGTGGAAGATGATAGAAAATGGAAAGGACAGGAAAATCACTAGATGTCAAAGAAGATGTCCTGCAATTTCATAAAGATGCCAAATGTAGTTCTGTGAGCCCTAGAAGGTCGCATAAGAAGAACCTGCTCTCATTTCTTATCTGTTACCCTGTACAAGAGCCAAGAAGAATCTGTCTTTCTGAGCCCCAGATTCCTGCATCACTGTGAACAAACAGTAGGCCCTTTAAAATCCCTACTAAGGGCAAATTCTCACCAACACAAGACCAGAACATGCAAGCTCTTTGTGTTGTTGAACCTTTGGTGAAATTATAGTAATTCTTGCAAGTTTTAGTTCAGTGTTAATTTTACCTACTGAGTATAGTAGGGCCTCAGAAATAAATAGAGCTGTTGGAAGTAACACTGATACTCAGTGACAAACCATGTGATGGAATCAGCACTTACATCTCTCTAAATCACTCCCCATTATAGAAATATGCCTAAAAGACATGATGTTACCTCCTATCCAGGGTGTTAATCACCATCAAGCTCCTGCAGTCATATTAAAATACATTAAAATACATCAGTACTATTATCAGAAATTTAAGAAAAAATTATTTGAGGTTCTAAATGGTGTCTGTTTATACCACCCTGACTGTGTGACAATTATTGGATAAGTGTTGTCCCCAGTGAGGAGAAGGAACAGATGGCAGCCTGCTAAAAAGCACATACTGTATATCAATTTATTAATTACTAAATGCAATCTGCTAGACGTTCATCACAAGATACTTTCCCTATTAGGTTTCAGAGGGATTAGAAATTCAAAACAAATTATTTTAATAATAATTAACTTAGCTATATGTATTGCAAGCATGTTATTTCCTCAGCATAAAAGCCTGAAATGATTGGGTGCCATCTGTCTAGCCACTACTACATCTTTTTTTATATATCAAAAGTGCGTTCTGCTTAGTTACAGATATTCTCTGAACAACAAGAATAAAAAATTAATGTCATGGGCATAGCAGTTTCTTACTAATCAACAGGACCCATCTCTTCAAAGGACACTGATGTGTCTCTAAGAAGCTGGCTCGAAAAGCCACTGACATTTGTTAAATGTGTGGTGCCATTCATGACACATGCTAACAGTTTTCAGCGCATCCTTGTAAAGGCCTAACTATACCACAAAGTGAAAATCACAACCACCATTTGCTGGCTTTATCAAATCAAGAAACTAAGGGAGAAATGGAGCAAGGAGGAAAGGAGCTTTTACTTGCAGGAGACAGAAGGAACAGCTCAGAAGTTCATCTTTAGCAAAAGACAGGATCTGGGGACTCAGAAGAAATAAGGTTCTCTTTCAAAAGTTATTGCAATATGTCTGCATGCCAGATGGAAAGTAGTACCAAAGAAAAGCCTTTCAAATAAGGACTACTGCCAGATGAAAGCAGATTATCTTTGTCCAAAAAAAAAAAAAAAAAAAAAAAAAAGAAAAAAAAAAGGAACCAGCTTTGACTTCAGAAAGCGTTCCTTTCAGAATCAGTGGGACATGTCTAAGAAGATAATGTGTAAAGGTAAGTCAGAGTTGCTGGTAAAATTTACAATTGTCTCACTATTACTTGGGCAGTGCCGCAGTGAGATCTTTTAAGAATATTGGCAGAAAAATGAATTAAAACAAGCCTGATGACTTCTGATCACTGAAGTCCCTTCAGATAAATGACAGGGATTCTGCCTGGCTAAGAGTCCTGGCTGCCAGCTCTATGCATAATGAGCAGGCATGAGGATCACTAAGATAACTGCTCCTCTATGGATCTTCTCGGCTGTATGAAGCTATACAACTAAGGAGAAAAAAAATATATATATATATTGACATGCAAAATACTTTGAAGGAAAATCCCACCCTTAATCACATTCATGTATTCTGGGCTGCATCAGAAAAGTGGTGGCCAAAAGGGCAAGGGAGGTGACTGTCCCCTTCTACTCTGCCTTCATGAGGCCCCATCTGGAGTACTGCATCCAGGTCTGGTACCCCCAGCACAGGAAGGATTCAGAGCTGTTGAAGTGGGTCCAGAGGAGGATGATCAGAGGGCTGGAGCACCTCTCCTATGAAGAAAGGTCGAAGGAATTGGGCTTGTTCAGTCTGGAGAAGAGAAGGCTGCATGGGGTTCATTGTGCTCTTTTGTATTTAAAGGGAGATCATAAACAAGAGGGAAATTAACTTTTTGATGGGTAGATAGAGATACGACAAGGGGAAATGGTTTCAAACTAAAGGAAGGGATAGATTAAATGCCAGGGGAGTTTTTCCCTGAAGTTCTAGAACAGGCTGATAAAAGAGGTTGTGGATGCCCCATCCCTGAAGATGTTCAACGACAGGTTAGATGGGGCCCTGGGCAGACCGAGCTGGTGGGGGGCAGCCCTGCCCACAGCAGGAGGTTGGAGCCAAATGGTCTCTACAGTCTCTTCCAACCAAAGCCATTGTGTGATTCTATAAAACCTATCCAAGTTAATCTTCTGTAGGCTGCCTTACTGGGTCAAGACAGTTCTTTTTATTGGGAGAACATGGCAGGTTCCAACAATAATAAAATTTTTAAAAGGAAAATTCATGTTGCAAAAAAGAAAATGTGGCATGTGAGGAAGCAATCTATCTCCTTTATGCATTCATGACAGTTTGTGTACATAAGTTTTTGTGTCCTGATCTATCACTTTTGAAACTACATTCAACAGATCAAAACGTGTAACAATTTACTACTGGCAGAGATGAACACGAATCTGAGACTGTGACTTCTCTTTCACCAGTTCTGCCTCAAACAGCAACAAATTACACATTAAAGGAAGTGGATCAGGAGTCATTTTTATGAGTGTGTATTCTTCAGGGCATGGACATTGCAGAATACAAGATTATAACTCATGTCTTGGGATTCCACAGTCATCATTAATTAAGCAACATTTTTAGGGCTGAATCCCAGTCTCTGATACTGATTTCTACAGGGGTGAAACAGAATGGCAGTACAGTGAGATTTTTGAAATTTCTCTAATTTCTGAATTAACAATCCATACTCTTCTTAGAAGTGGCATCAGGATACTCACTGCTACAAGTAATCAACAGCTTGGTTTCATAACCATAATTTTTATTATTCTAATTGAAGGTTCAGACTTCTGGACTGAGCAAAACGAGTGATTTTAATTGCAGATCTTTATGAATACTGTGCCATCAGAACATAGGAAATGGAAATCACAATTAATGAAAAAGTCAGAGGGCAACTAGACAATTGTGTCACCCTTAGAAGTGACAGTCTTTCACCTTCCTTCAATTGTACTTAAGAAATTCTCCCGCTCCTAATTCTTTTGCTGAAATCTGCTGTCTTTGTAACAGTAAATATGATTTGGGAGAGAATGTGAATCAGTAGTTTCACAATTCTAAGCATTTTTGTGACACATGACAACTTCTAAGGCAAGACTTTGTCTGAAGTAATCTTTGAGAAAGAGGGGTTTTTCCTTTTTTTTTTTTTTTAAATCAGTTTCAAATGCACTTTTTCGACATTAAGATGAATGCATTCAATATCACGCAGCTTTGGAGCAAGAGGGAAATTCTGCAAGAAGTCAAGTTTCGGAATCATTAATGAGCTTGTAATGCATCTGGAAAATGAAACAGAACAATGTGAACCACTAGCACAAATCTCAGCTGCATGGGAGGCACACAGCTAATTTAAGCAGTGCAGATTGTCACCAGCAGATCTACAGCAATAGATCCTTTACCAGTACTTTCTTTCAGATTTAAAAATCTACCAGCAAATGGTACATCTCCTGCACATTAGTGGCAGTGCTTCCTGAACACGTACAAGCAGCTGCACTCATCTATTTGGTGCGTGCCAGTATCGATGGTGCACGCACAATCCCACTAATTGTGTGTTTAAGAAACACAGCAAATACTGATTCTGTGATTAGCATCTGGAAATGTAAATCCTAAGAAGAAAACAGAAATTTCTAAACAATTACGTTCACTCACAGAATCCCGCTCTCTTATCCTTGCATTTTACAGTGCTTACAGTGCTTCTCACAAGCAGCATCTGCCCCCAACGGGGCACATAAATCCCTGAACTTGTGCACCCTTAGCCAAGAGTCTGCTATGAAACTGTAAGAACGAGGTGATTATTGTATCTCAGCAAGCCTTGGTTTCCTTTGGAAGAAAATGGAGAGGACTATGCCAGGAAAGAATTGTGCTGTGCTTCTGTCAGTCCTGTAGCTGGACTCTTGTTGGTTCCCAAACAGTGCTCTTTCAACATCATCTGGTTCAGCAGCCTTTCTAAGGTTTGTTTTAATTCTAAATTTCCTTAGCTTGTAATACTTCTTTGATGTTTTTAATACCTCCTTGTAACATTTTTACAGTTACTTGGATAATGGAATAAAAACACTTCCAGATATGAAAACAATCTGAGTACAACATTCTTGACTTTTTTTGGCCAGAGTTTGGTAATCAAAACAACAGTGGGCTCCATTCTTTGAAGGATTTCTCCCAGACACAGAAAATATCTCAATGCACCAAAGACAAGGTAGAGAAGTATGCCCAACTCAGTGACAAAGGGGAGACTATGGCAGCAACGTTTCATTGCATCATAAAGAGAATGATAGAATTCTTAGACTTGGAAGGGATCTCTGAAGGCCATCTAGTCCAACTCCCCTGCAGTGAACAGGGACACCACATCTACATCAGATTGCCCAGGGCCTTATCCAGCCTTGCCTTGAAAGTCTCCAGGGACATGGCATCAATCACATCACTAGGCAAAAAGTTCCAATGCCTTTTCACTCTCACTGTAAAAGATTTTTTCCTTATATCCAACCTAAATCTACACTCTTTGCGCTTGAAACCATCTCTCCTTGTTTTGTCACAACAGACCCTGCTAAAGTCTGTCTCATTTTTTCTTGTAGCTCCCCTTTAGATACTGAAAGGCTGCTCTCAAGTCAACTCACAGCCTTCTCTTCCCCAGGCTGAACAGCCCCAGCTCTCTCAGCCTGTCCTCATAGGAGAGGTGTTCCATTCCATGGATGACTTTTATGGCCCTTCTCTGGATGCGCTCCAACAGGTCCATGCCTCTCCTGCACTGAGGATTCCACTTCTGTATGCAGTACTCCAAGTGATGTCTCACCAGAGCAGAGTAGAGGGGCAGGTTCACCTCCCTTGCCCTGCTTGCCATGCATTTTTGACATAGACCAGAATACAGTTGGCTTTCTGGGCTGCAAGGGCACATTACTGGCTCATGTTTAGCTTCACATCCACCAGTACCCCCAGGTCTTTTTGGCAGGGCTGTGCTCAATTATTTCATTCTCTAGCTTCTAATGGTAGTGAGGGTTGCCTTGACCCAGATGCAAGACCTTGCACCTGGATTTGTTGAAAGTCATGAGGATCACCCGGGACCATTGCTTAAGCCTGTCTAGGTACCTCTGCACGACATCCCTTCTGGTGTGTTGACTGCACTCCACAGCTTGGTGGGGTATTTTCATAAGCAAACTTGTTGAGAGCGCACTCGACCCCACTGTTGATGCCATTGTTAAAGATATTAAAAAGTATCAGCCCCAGAACCAATCCCTGAGGGACATCACTTGTCACTGATCTCCATCCAGACACTGAGCCACTGATCACCACTCTCTGGACTTGATCCTGCAGCCAGTTCTTCATCCATCAAACAATCCACCCATCAAATCCATATCTTTCCAATTCTGGAGAGAAGGATGTTATGGGGTACTGTGTCAAAGGCCTTACTGAAGTCGAGATAGATGATGTCAGTGGCTCTTCCCTTGTCCATTGATGCAGTGACCACTGTACAGTGATGCATAGAAGACCACTAGGTTGGTTAAACAGGATTTGCCCTTGATGAAGCCATGCTGGTTCTCCCATATCACCTCTCTGCCTTCCATGTGCCTTAACGTAGCTTCCAGAAGGATCTGCTCTATGATCTTCCCTGGCACAGAGGTGAGACAGACAGGTTGGTAGTTCCTGGGATCATCCTTTTTACCCTTTTAAAAAACTGGTATCATGTTACCTTTTTTCTAGTCACCAGAGACTTCACCTGATTGCCACAACTTTTCAAATATCTTGGAGAGTGGCTTGACAACCACATCTTAGGACTCTGGGTTGCATCTCATCAGGATCCATAGACTTGAGGATGTTCAAGTTCCTCAGGTGGTCATGAACCTGATCTTTGCTTACAGTGAGAAGGATGTTGCTTTCCAGAACCCCTTCTACCAAGTCAAACATTTGAGGGCTGTGTGGTGACCATTTATCAGGAAAGACCAAGGTGAAAAAGTTGTTAAGTACTTCAAGCCTTCTCCTTGACTGTTGCTACCATCCTGCCTAGGGTACACCCTCCAGGATTTTTCTTTTCTGGTTGAGGTACCTGTAGAAACCCTTCTTGTTCTTCTTGACATCCCTAGCCAAGTTCAGATCAAGCTGGGCTTTGGCTTTCCTGACCCTATCTCTATACAGCTTAGCAGCTCCCTGAAACTCTTCCCACTATCATGGGAACACTACACTTTAGATACTACATGTGTCTAAAGCAAAGCAAAGGAAAAAAAAATATCCAGAAACCACAACAGGTGGGAATTACAATTTTTTGTGATTTAAAATATTTTTCTGTCTAAAATTAAGAACGATATCCGATGTTTTTCATAGCAGACAAAAGTGAGGACGCTTCAGCTGACGCATATAAAAGAGCCAGGTAAGTGAAAGGCTAATGTCACAAAACTGCTGGAGGAGGCAGTGATAGAGAGTATACTGCCCCTTTTTCATAGATCAACCAGGCAGTGTAGTTATTCACATGGGGTGAAGGGATTCAGACTGAATTTATTCCATTCTGCCTGATGTGAGCAGGCACACATATTCCACTCCCAAGACAAGACATTCCCCACTGCTGCAAAGCAGCCTGAAGAGTCCACCATTCTCTTCAGCTGATGCCATTCTATTTTGCATAAATAATTAAAATTCAAGTCTCGACTAACAAAGCCTCTCTGAAGAATGTATCCTTCCAACCTCCAGGCTGTCTCCTTCTTCCCAGTCCCTTTGTCCCAGGCTCAATGAATATTTTAACTGAGAGCAGCTACAACAGCAGAGGCCAATGGAGGTGCAGTTTGGGACTCTCTTACCAAGAGACTGTGGGTTCAGTCTCCTGCCCCAAACCAAGCAACAAATGTATTTGAACTTGCATCTTTCATCTCATCACTGAGCAGCTTAGCCAACAGAAGACAGCATGTTCTGGCCTACTTCTCTTCAAACTGTTCATAAAATTACCAGAGAATCCCTGCATCTGTCAGTCACCTATTCCAGACCAACACAGTAAAATTTACAAGAGACTTTCACAGAGATCTTTGTATCCGACTGGGGAAATACTACAAGAAATCCCAACAGCATTCAAGCATTTCTAAAAACTGTAGCAAAAACAAAAGTCAGACATGGGCTAAATTACTGTCATCTGTCTCCTCTAAGAAGTGCACTGTAGCACTGACACAAGCAACTCTCAGCTTGCAGGAGCAGCTGCAGGGACTAACAAGCTGGGTAGAAAAGTGGGAAGCAGACAGAGCTAGGGATTGAGTGGGTAGCCAGCTCTTAAAAGCATGAGAAGAGTCACTAGTGCAGATAACAAGAGGCAGTGCTTGAGCAGGAAATTGGTCCTAATACTTTAAACTGTGTTAGAAAGGTGAAGGCAACTCAACGTCCCATCCTTGGAGACAGGACCTCATATAAGCTGGTGAAATAACTCTTCAGACAGCCTTAGTGAACACCAGTTGCTACATTTCTCATAGAAGCAACTGGGCTTGGATTTGGTCTCACATGCTGCCCACCTGCCTGTGCTGGGCTGTGTTGAACTGATGCGGTGAAAGTAGGCATCATGAAACCCCTTGCTGGTCATACAGGCCGTTAGGAAATAGGTAAGAAAACTTAAGGCTCCTGAGAGGTTTGAGGGAATATTTTATTTGAGTGATGTGTACTTAAATCAAGGTGTCAAACACAGTGACTTGTATACACTCCATCAGTATGCACTGCAGTGCTTCACACAAACAAAACTCAAAAGCAAAATGGCTTTCCTTTTATGGTGTCTGCACCTATATCTTACATTTTTCATTCTACATGTATTCTTGCTACTAGCATCAGAGATAGAATTAAGTAAAATCATGGGTTTTTTTAATCATTGGAAGAAGGTTAAGATGTACTCAAAGACAGGGATGCTTCCATTAGTACCTGCTGTGCTACTTGCCTTCTTTGAATACACAGCTTTGAACAGGAACATTTAAAATATTCGTTAAAAACATATCATACTGTAATCTTTATATATCTCAGGCAATGTGTTTTCCAAGGATAAAGTGAGAAATTGACATTGCAGGCACCAAGGAAATGAATGCAAGAAAACAAATTTATTGTGAATAGACATTTTCAAGAGTGAAATAAAGGTGAAATACAGTGGTTTAGTAGAGATCTAAATAGCACACTACATTGCTGGCAATACTGTTTCAGCATGCATGAAACAAATGAAAAATGATGCAGGTCATATCTGAAAGACCAACATTAGTCAAATGCACACTACAAAATATTTCTGCAGAAATACTGTTCTGAGAGGCTCAGAACACAGCATACAAACTTGTTTTTTAGTTGTTATACCTTTTCCTTAATTCCTGAGGCACAGCAGCACCTCACATAATGCAGACACAGATTCACATACACTAAAAAAGAGCACATGTAACTGGGGTTTGGTACTCACCTCCTTCTCCTGACCCAGAGCCGTTATCTGAAAAGGAAACAGAAGGGGAGAGGAAAAAGAAAAAAAAAAAAGAAAGCAAATGAAAATATTGCTCCAGGAGCAGCTGTTTGTTAGCAACTTGTCACTGTAAAACATTGTGCAGGTGTTACATTTCATGAGCCAGCTGTAAAAACAAACATCTTGCATAAAGGCTGGCATCCTCTCGTAGGGTTTGTCATGGCCTATTGTGTCAGGACAGTTTTTATTCAAAGAGCAGCAATGCTTGATATTGAACAATTTTCTTAGCCTTTTTTCAACTGTGATAGCTTCAGAGTTGTTAAACCTAAAACAGATGAAGAGCATGGAGCCTGATTTTTTTTAAAAATCTGTTTACAAAGAAAAGTAGGTTTACCTTCAGCCCTCTAGCCCTGGAAATGGCACATGAAGGAGTAATGCATAAACCACTTGGCTGCAGAAGCAACTGATCCTGAAGGTAAAGTTGGTTTAGGTCATCTATCTATAAAATAGCTCTTTTCAAGTGAGCTAATCACTTTGTGTAAGGATGCTCTAACAGCATAATTATTTAATTGGCATTAGGCTGATTGGGTTAGCACCAGATGAGTGACTTTGCTTAGCTGCATCCCCTCTGCATTAACAGTTTGAGTACCTCATCACCACCCCTGGCCAACTCACTCCTTCAGAGCACTGTGGTGAGGGCACAGGGATGTGCATCCTACTGTCCTCAGCTGGTGCTGCTGTGAAGACAAGCCCTTTGGAGTCACAGATTTCCCTTGGTCTTTCTTTGCTTAAGGGAGGTGAGAGGAGAGGCTGGGATGGCAATCACTGCCAGCAAATTGCTCCTCTCCCTGGTTAACTTAGCCTTCTGGAAGATGAGGAGAGCTGCAGAGCACACGCAGCGCTCATCCCACACCCCTCCTTTCATGCCCTGTCTGATGGCAGAGGAGGTAGCTGAATCTACTCCCACAAATCCAAAAGAACAAGGAGAACAGGGAGAGGAGGGGGGTTTGTACTCCCACCTACAAGCTCATTGCTCACATCAGAGGAAGAGCCAAACCTCCATTTGTTCAGTTCCTCCCCCCCACCTCTTCTTTAAGCAGCTATCTTTCTAAGAATAATTCCCTCTAATGCGTGGAGGAAAGTGAGAAATTCCACGTTACTGGGTCACTTTGCACATTAAAAATAATCTCCTGTCACACAGAATGTCCGCAAGAGAGACTTTTCTTTTCCCTAGACTAAATTCTCCTTTCTTTCCTCCTCTACCACTATTTTGTGCCTAACAAACTGTGCTTAGTAACTTACAGAAATTAATGCAAAAACAGAAGGACTCCTGTTCCACCCGTAGTGACCCAATTTACTGACAAAGCAGACAATTCTGTATAAAATGTAAGTGTTGAATTGCTGAAAAGAATGCTTTATGATGTGTTATTGCTTCATTAAGAAACTTGAAGGAGTGTAATTTACTTATATAATGTATGTGCGTATGCTTCTTTGAAGTGGTGAAATTGCGTCCTGAGCTGTTTTAGGGGAGGGGATGCTGACCTACAAATATGAGAAAGCTCAGTGTGCAATTCTTATAAAATCCAAAGGCTAAAATGCCTCAGAGGAACCTGAGTTGCTCCACGCTTAAGTTGTTGGCCCTCACTCCCCAGCACACACCCAGCCCAAGGCAAGGAGCTATGAGAGCCATGTAAATGACAGAGGTGATGCTCAGCAGCTTTGGGCTGACCTGTGGGAAGTCTGCAAGCAACTCTGTGAAGAGCATCCTAGGAAAGGAATGGATACATTCTTTACTTGCTGGCCTTACAGATCTCAAGGTATCATTAAAATAAAAAAGTGGTATTCTGTATAATGTTTGGCATCATTTTTGAATGCTTCTCCCTGCTCTGGGTGGTATGTTAGCATGCCCATGTCCAGCGTGCTATACCAAACTGGTGTTCCTGTGTATTCCAGAGCCTTGGCTAGCTTCTCCCAAACATTGCTGGCTTTAAAAGCAGCATTTTCTACAGGCTTACTCAGATAGGCAGCCTTGTTCTTTTCAGGCCCTCAACCAATGCAGAATTTCCAAAGACAGTCTCCATGCTGCAGGAACTGGCAGGAAGAACACTCAAGCAAGAAAGCTGGAGAGAAGCACCATCCCACCATCTTCAGCTCAGTAATTAGAGAGACTCCCAGTGGTACCAGCTTTTAACTCCAACTACCATGAAAATTGAACCAGCTTCTTCCTTGTTTTTGGCACACGCTCCAAACAGAAGCACCAATGATCTGCTGACAGCTTTAGAACAAGCAGACCCTTCTACTGAACCACACGGCCCAGCAGTGCCTTCGGAGCAAACTCACCAAATCCTGCTTTCATAGGAGTATGCAAAGAATTGCCAAACAGTGGCACTTTTTTAACATCTGTATAAGAAAAATGTCAGTGGCTATTGTGTCATGGGCAGAACTAAATACCTCTTGACACATCAGAAGTAAAATCATATGCCATTCTCCAGGGGAAAAAAAAACAAAAATCTGATGTATTTGTGGAATTTGGGTACTGCAAGGATTAGCTGACTGTTGAGAAGAGATTTCCAGCATCTGAACTTTGGCACTCAGGAGTTATTATACCCTTTATACCCAAGTCCTGGATTTTCTCCTAAAGCTTTTGGGATATAGCTGGGTGTTAGGTGGGTGGCATGTGTTGTTTTTTTTTTTTAGCACAAAAACAGCATGTGCCACTTCCTTGCAATAAACAGATCTTGGTCACCAGCATTCCCAGAACTTCATTCCACAAATCCCAGATGATGTCAACTATTTTATTCAGTTGTTGTCAATTACTCATCCTATTAAGCCAAACTGGAAGAGAGAAAGGGCGACTGCTCTTTCTACAACAGTCCCCTGTTAGCTGGCAGCATGCAGTCTGGCTTTCCAGGCCAATACAGACCTGAGTGATAAGCAGCTCAGGAGGGACAGGGCAAACATTGTGCAGTTAACCCTGGTTACACAGGAGTACGTCTGGGTGAAGGAGCAGGTGAAATCAAGAACTTACTATAACTGATCAGTTAAGTCCCCAGGCTGCGATCCAAAGGCCAGCATTTCAGAAGACTTCTGAAACCATCATAGCCTGCTTAAAGCTGCCAACTAGAGTGAAACCCAATGCAGTGCCACCCCCAGGTTCCTGCTGCTGACCAAACACATGGGGACATTTGCTGTGCTGGGTGTCAATTCACCGCACGCACCTACCAGCTCAGACCTGCTCCTGCAGGGCTCCCATCCCCAGAAGCAGTGATTCTGCTAGCAATTACCCCTGGTTTTGAAATCAGCAGCAGCTTTTGGGAAGGAATGCTGACAAGTCTAATTGTCAGCAGCTGCAAGGCCCTCTCCTCCTCCCTCCCCCCACAGCTGGAGAGAAGCTGTTAATCTGTGCCTTGCCAGGCTGCACATAGGCAATACTGGTTTATCTGGATGTCTTCTGGGAAAAAACATTTGCTATCATTTGATTCTGGTGGCCATTCCTGATAAATTATGGCATGCAAAAGAAGTTCAGAATATTAAATTCTGGAATGTGTTGACATGGTTTGTGTAAGCTTTGTTCTTTACTTCCAAACCATTTCCTTTCCAATGACAGACAGTGATGCTGTGCTGTCACCAGCTCTCCTTGAAGGCTGGACAGGAAAGCTCCTGCATGGCACTGAAGCTAGGACTGTCTCAGTCAGGTGGGAAAATGCACGCATGTTTTTACAGCAGGTTTTCAGGTTTGTTACAGCTTTGTTGTAAAAGCATCAGCAGTTATTTTCCCATTTTCTGATTCTAGAAGTGAGCAGCCTTGAACTTCTTCCACATCTCCCTCAAAAGGATTAAACTGAACTCATTATATTTCTTTTCAGGACAATGTGTACATCTAATTATGCTTCATATTAAGTCTCTCACCAATAAATAAATGAATAAAATTCAGGGTAAGAGTTTGATTACTTCAGAATGAAGAATGAGAAGTTTAAGCCACTTCTAAGAGTATCACTCCTTAAATCTAAGAGAGCCATAATATCTGCAAATAACTTAGTTTTTAACTTCAGAAATCTCAACACAGAAAGCAATTGACTGTGCCTTCCAAACCATACAGTATGCTGTATGTATACCCTGTAAATGTCAAGGACTGCATTGTGTGGTTTCATTTTCATGTGCATATGATGCAAAATTGACAGCAGTCAAAATGCTGGCTTTGTGTATGGACTAACAGGAACACACATTGTTGGGAATAAATCATACAGGAGTATTTTGTATTCACTGAATTAATTTATTTTAAACCAATAAATAAATTCACTGACAGGAGACAGGCACCCTGACTGCCTCTTTCCCTTGCTTCTTAACCCCATTCTAGCAGGCCAGTTTGGGATAACCTCTTGTAGAGGAACCTCAGATAGCATAATCAACATCAGTGTAACACCATCCCCTATCAACTGCTGAAGGCCGTGACAGCAGCTAGGTGGCTGATGCTCTGAGACAGCAGCAGTCCTGGCATAGGCCTTGCCACCTCCCCATGCTCAGTGCTCCCATCCCTGCATTTGTCTGTAGCCTGAACTGCAGATGGGAAACTGATCAGAGAGAAATAAATAATCATAGAATCACCAGCTCAGCTGCCCATGGCCCCATCCAACCTGGCCTTGAGCACCTTCAGGGATGGGGAACCACAGCTTCTCTGGAAAACAATAAGGAAAAGCTGGGCTTGTGCTGTGTTCTAGTTCACAACACAATCCCACAATCAGCCATCCAGCTTTTGCTAGGAGAAGGCCACCAAAGCACGAAAAAAGCGGAGGAAAATGGGAAATGATCCCAAGAAGTACCCTTGTCAGGTCCCTCACATTACAGCCCTGTTACTTTCCACCTAGTCTCCAACTGGACAATGCCTTCGTTATGAATGCAGGTTAATTTGCTTGACTTTTAGCTAGCTTAAGGCTGCTTTAGGATATATTTAGGTATTAAGCAAAGAGAGCACTAAAGCTGCATTTCACTCATTTTTCCAGTATCTCTATTCTGCAATGTGAGTCTACATGTACTGGCCAAAAACTGTGGACCCTCATTATCCATAGCTTCTGCCAGGAGCGTTTAGGCATATAAAACTCTTTGTAAAACCAGATATTTGGCAAAAAAAAAAAAACAAAAAAAAACAAAAAAAAACCAACCAACCAAAAAAACAACCATCCCTACATAGAAAAATGGGCTTTTCAAATGTTGAGACCTCCATATGCAGTCCCCAAAGCTTCAGTCATACATTCTCTTATAATTCTCTTATAATTCTCTAAAATGTCATTTTAACATCAAAACCTGCATTCTATTCACTCCTTATGCACCTATGATTTTCTTTCTTTTTTTCAGTGGTGCTTTTTTTAGGATCTTGCCAATCTGATGGCTCCTAGACAAAGGAAATAAATATATAAATAAGCTGTTAAATCACCCATGACTGTGAAAAATTATTCACAGTGTTACCTGTCAAGAAATACATCTGATTAAATCATTCTGTGTACTGCGTTCCAGTGCTGTATTCTCAGAAGGTAGCAGACCCCAGCAAGCGGGAAGATTTTCATTCTTATATGAGCTTCAGAGCTCTCACGTACTTAAAATGAAATAGCTCTTACATAGCCACTGGGGGAATTCCTTGCTGTTGTCTTGTGTGCATCCCTCCAGGATAAAGCAGGCCTTTGCTTTGAAAAGCAGATTCTGATAGAAAAACAGTGAGTCTCTGCTTGGCTCCCAAAGACATCCCCAAACAGAAGGATTTTCACAGCAAAATCCAAGGCACTATGTGAAAAATAATGTGAACCTATAAAGGATTTTTCCATTCAGGCATTTTATCCTAGTATATATATATACATATATATATACAGAGAGAGAGGGAGAGGAATGTGCTACAGATCAAGAGTACACATACACTGACTCCACAATGACCTATTATCACCGGCAGGGAATAGGCTGGTTCCAGAGGATGGCTTTTATGATCCCATTTTCTCAGATCAATCAGAGTGTACCAGACACTCTGGGAGCTGGTAGAGCTGCACTGACTGGGCCACTGTAAGAGCAGTACAAAACCCAAATGGCATCCCTCGTTTCAGAAATGTTTTCAGTACTTTCCGCTCAATTGTGTCTCAGCACATCATGATGTATTACACTAAGTGCTAAAAATTACACTGCATTTCCTGGGCTTGAGGTGGGACATTAGAAAAAAGGAGAGAAAGGCTAAAAAAAAATCTCAGATTAGCAGAGCAATGTTGTAATTAGCTGCCAGCAACCTGAAGCTGAGAAGAACAAATTTTTCATTTCAAAATGTCTTTCTTAGTAAGTGGAGCAGAGTGCATATAAAATAAATAAATAAAAAAAGAAATCCACATAGTTCTCAGATGTTGTTAGTGGAATACTTGAATGCTCCAAAATGTTAATGGATCTTTTTTTTTTTTGCTATTTCTATGTCTTCTGGAGATAATTTACAGGTGGCAGATTGAGAAAGAAGGTAACATTCCATTAGTTTCCTGTGGTCTGCTGGAAGATTCATCTGCAGCTCAGCCAGGCACAAGATGCTATAGATCATTTTGGACCTTAGTAAATAAAACCGCATCTCAGTATAGGGCTGTGCTGCAGATGAAGGCATTAGAGCAGCCTATGAAAACACAGCCACCCTGCATTTAAACAAGCCAGCTCTGAGACCAGCAATAGAACAGTAGCAATGAACTTGGCCTAAGTAAACTGCCCAAATATCTCCCCTAGTTTCCAGACAGATGTTGCAGATATCAGCAAGATCAAGGCTGCTGCCTCTAAATTGTCACTAGTATCTATAATTGCCAATGCAAAGCTGGGCAGGAGTATGCACCTGATCCAAAGCCACACTTTGTGCTACCATGTAGATGTAATCTAGTCACTACTAGTAAGATGAGAGATGTCCCACAAGCTTTTGTTTGTTTCTGTGTTATATATGTATGAAAGTATGCAGCTGTTGATGTTGCTAAGCCATATAGTTTAATTCTGGACAGCCAGCCATCTGTTTGACCTCACCAGCTTTGAAATCTTACCAGGCGTTCAGAAGACCTCTGATACCTAAAGCTTCTATGTCCAACAGCATGTTGCAACATTCTAGACAGAGACAGTGAAAACTTGTCCTGTGTATTTTAAGTGTTGGAAAACCTGTTTTACATGCGTGGAAACACCAACCCACTAGAAATGTGAGGTACAATGATTTTGTAAGAGTTATGCATATCTTCAAGGTCATGACCAATGTGCAACTACTAAAGATGATGGTTTGTTTGCAAGTACAATGGCAGTTGGGATGATCAGAATCCGGCTTTGGATGTTACACTAATCCTGTACATCCAAAAATTGTACATCCTAAAGACATGAATAATCTAGAATCTGTTCAATTTCACTGTGAGCCTTTTGAATATCAAGGTTCCCCGATACATACATCGGAAGCACTCACACAGTATTTTCTAGATAAAGTACTTCTAGTTTCAGTGTTCATTTATTAACCTGTTAGGATACTAGAAAGTAAATCAGCTTTCTTCTCTATATTTCATTGTTAAAGAGGACTTGTGGTTTGCATGTAATTTCACTCAACAAAAAAGCATGAAAATGAAAATCTCTAGATTTATGGGAAAAACAAGAGCTGACCATAAACCATCGTTCATTGGTGACAAAGAATGTTTTACATACCAGAGTAACAAGGTCCCCTTGATACCATTGTTATCTCTCTCTGATGTTTGCAAGCAGCTCTCCTGAGGAAGCATTCATTTTGGTAAGTGTCTCCATTTGATCCACAAACAGGAATATAGTTTGTGTGACACTGAAAAAGAAATTACAAAGTAACTTAGTCACACAAAAGCACATGGATCATCTCAATTGCATGTTAATGTACAGGAAGAGAGATGTGTAAATATAAAGTTGCCAGCAGCAAATTATAATTCTTATCACTGAAGAAAAATTATTTCACTGTATATATTCCTTTCAGATCGCTGAAATAATAGCCCATCTCCATATGGACTAAGCATAGAAATTCAGCAGGAAAGATTAAAATAACTAAATAACTCTGGATCTCAGAAATGTCTAAAGGGAATATGACAAACATCTACAATCATTTGAAAGATAAAGGCATGGGACTCAAAGGGAACTCTGATCTTTTTGAGCAAAGAACAATCTTTCAAGGGAAATGGAAGACAATCACCATTAAATTCATGAGTATCATGAGTGTTATATATGGTCAACAACTATAATAATGCTTTTGTATAGCTGTACTGCCAAATTTTGAGTGCAAAGTCTAAAGCATCGGTACAATTTATAAGAAGAAAAGAAGAAAGGAAAATTGATCATTTGGAAAGGCTTTGGCAGGAGCAGCCTGTTTTTTGCTATTTTCTTACATTCTAAGAAAAATGGATTATATATCTTTTGTATGTATAACGTGTACAGAAATGCAGTGAAACAGACTAAAACAGCAAGTCTGCCAGTGCCTATGAGTGCCTACATACTACCTGCTGAACTGAGTATCCAAACCCCACCTCGCTGTTTGGAAGAAAACACATTGCCTTGTTGGGGCTTCAGTGGTAACTACAGTTCTAGACATCTTCTGCATCTTTAGAACTTCCAGGTAAAAAACCCAACCAAACAAAAACACCAAGAAACAATGAACAAAGACAGAGACTAGCTGCCAAATTTCTTAAACATGAAGTGTATTATCAAACTGAGAAAGTTCAGCCAGTGACAGAGAGTACACACAGAAATAACAATGTTAGTTAAGCTAAACTGCTCCAAAAAGACAGCAGCTTAGAGATACTATTAATTGTAAAGTTACTGTGTCGTATTTTAAGCATTCAGGTTTCTACCCTGAGGACAGAAAATTAGAGATAAAGTGATATCTTTTTTAATAGGTTGGTAATTCTTTAGTGAATTCTAAGATGCTAAGGTGCAAGATTTACTTGCTATCAATATTCCTTTTTCTGTCTTACTAAAGCAGTTACCCTATTAAGTCATTTGTGGTTGAACCATTCTTATTGAGATCCAAAAAGAACCCTGCACCATCTCTGATGCAGAACACAACTGTCATGTGTTGATGATTTTTTAATCCAGGCTTTGCAAAATGTCATCCAAACTGCAGCCAGAGACCTTTTCAGAAGTTTGGTAGATGTGTTCTCTCCCACCTCAGTTATAGTAAAAAAAGAGTTAACCTTTTTTATGACTAGGCCTGCTGAAAGTCAGGATATAACTAAGGTCAGTGCGAACAGAGCACAATGGCATCCTCCAGCACCTTTCCTGCAATCTAATCTGTACATTTGTTGCTGGAGAGTCAAGCTCCAGTATCTCACTTTACATTAGGTGACTTGTTGAGATAGAGAAAGCCCACAAGGTGTTCAGAGAGGTTACAGCCTGCAGTGCTCATGCTGCCATGCCAAGATATTGCAGTGACAACACTGAAATTTGGCAGCAAGTTGTTTCCGAAGGGGATCCTAGAACGAAAAGCTATGACTCATTAATATTTACAGTTTTGGAAGACCAAATAGTTAATAAATGCTGCCAGGCCAGGAATGGCCATACATGAGGAGGAAGAAAGAGTAAGAAAAAGGGAAAAGGAACTGAAGTCTCTATGCATTTTACTGAATACAAGGGACAGCCTTTACCAGCCTTAGCCTTAAAAACAGTCTAAGTGTAATAGCAATGCCTTTTTCTTCTCCAAAAGTGCCTGCACTCGGGCAGCCAGGGGTACCAAGGCCTGCAGCCCGCAGCCAGTGACAGTCCTGCCCTCCAACAGGAGAAGCCTCACCTGACCAGCAACGGACATGAGACTTTTAATTAGGCATCTCTCTTGCTAAAGTCAGTTTTCCTGAAAACTGCAGTTTGAGGAAGGAAAGAAATGTCTTACTGAATCAGACCAGTGGCCAATTTATCCAAATGCTCTCTCTTCAGTTGTGGGGAACAGGAAATTCTGTTCAGGGTTACATCTACATTTACGCCCTGTAGGCACCTTACAGCTGGCAGACCTGATTTCATCATGTGGCAAAGGGGAAAAAAAAACACGTTCTACAGCAATCACCAAATTACTCTGAAAGTATAGTCTGAAGTCTTCAGAAGTACACAGCTGCCAAGGTCCTACTGATCTCCATAGGATTTTGGGGTCGGCCTCTTCTCAAGTGTAACTAGCCATAGGACTAGAGGGAATGGCCCCAAGTTGCACCACTGGAGATTGGATATTAGGAAAGATTTCTTCTCCAAAAGAGTGATCAAGCTTTGGAATGGGCTGCCCAGAGAGGTGGAGGAGTCATCGTCCCTCGAGATGTTCAGGAAACATTTAGATGTGGCAATGAGGGACAAGGTTTAGCAGGGAAATACTGGTGGTAGGTGGATGGTTGGACTGGATAATCTTGGAGGTCTTTTCCAACCTTGGTGATTCTGTGATTTTGAAAGCAGGATTAGATCCTTGCTACTTCCTTCCAGTGTTGGTTTAGTTGAAGCATTGTACACAAATTTCTTCAATTCCTTCGCACAGTCTTGTGCTATCAGCAATAAAATTAGCTGGTCCTCATACAGATTTGAACACAGAGAATCCAACAGTTTGGGCTGAGTATTCATTGCCTGGGGTATTTTGGTGGACCTAGCTTCTGCTGAATAACCAAGGTTGAAATTTACACGAAGAATTAAACCTGTTATGCCTGAAAAATGTGACTCCTTCTTCTCATGATTAGACTTCTTTCCTTAAATATAGGATAAATTTTTCAAAAAGTACAAGTAAACTTATAATTAGCTTTAAAATAGCATTGGCTTTAAAAATGAGCTCCTAAGAAAAACTATCAGCTTATCACATGAGACAGCTACTTATTTTAGCCCTCCTGACCTGGATATTGGGAGGTTATAAAATTTACCACCTACAGAAAATAAATGAAAACTTTGCTTAGCGCCTAGGGTTGAATTTCTTTCCATTTTTAAAACCATTATTGGGTTTTGATTTTATTGTTTTTCATAAATAACAGTTACAGCAAAAATGAAGGCTGATGAATAAAATTCTTCTCCTAAGATTTTTTTCTCACTTTAAAAGGCAATCAGATCTCATTTTTTTTCTAGGGGATGTAAGCTGCAGGATGCCCTCAGTGTAGGTACCCAACTGAATGACATTACATCAAAAGCTAGCTCTGAAAGACCAGGATCCAAAACCAGTGTAAGATCACACACACACTGTTGCTATTCTGGTTCCCCTTGATTTATTGTTTATTGGAAACAGAACACAAAAATATTTTCAAAGCACTGAATGATAGCCCACTCTAGAGCTGGTTGGTAACACTGCTAACTCTTGTAGTTTTACCAGGAGTCTCAATATTTGATACTTTTGTCCTGGATATAAATCATGAATTTAAAGTATCTCATGAACATGCTCAGAGGGCTAGAGCACTTCTCCTAGGAAGAGCTGGGCTTGTTCAGCCTGGAGAAGATTCCAGACAGACCTCACTGTGGCCTTCCAGTACTTAAAAGGAGCGTATGAACAGGAGTGAGATCCAACTCTTTACATGGTCTGATAGTGACAGGACAAGTGAGAATGGTTTTAAACAAATTAGAGACAATCTAGATTAGATGTCAGGGGGAAATTTTTCACTCAAAAGGTTGTGAGGCCCTGGCACAGCTGCCCAGAGAAGCTGTGGTGCTCCATACTGGAGGGGCTCAAGGCCAGGTTGGATGGGGCCCTTGGCAGCTGAGCTGGTGGGGAGCAGCCCTACCCACGGCACGGGGTGGGGATGGGTGGGCTCTGGGGTCCCTTCCAACCCCAAACCATTCTGTTATTCTATGATTCATTCTATGATTATTCTCTTTTCTCTAAAATGTTCGGGGTAGGATTGCCATGATAGTCACAAGAAGTGTAAACAACAGGCACAAAAGTCAATGGAGCAAATTGAGCTTCTTATTCACGGTTTTTAAAGTTCATTTTTTTTTTTTTAAATAAATTCTCACCACCTTTTTGTTTTCCTGAGTGGGAATAATTCACTCAATAAGCTCATTTTCATTCAATAAACTTTATGACCACTGCTGGTGATCCTGTTACTATCTCATTTTCACTGCCCACTCAGTGTCAGAGTACATTTACATACCTTTGTCGTTTTTCCAGTTTGGACATAATTTAATTTAATTCTTATTATTGCTGTTGCTGTTATTATTTTCAGCCTGCGAGTATTAAAGGCCTGTGACTACCAAAAGAAGTAAATGAAATTTGGGGAGCGTGACTGGAGGCATCCCTTACCTATAATCCAGCTTTCAGTTGATTAGCAGACTGAGCTACAGTTGTGGTGCCAAGCTCACCATCTCCCCAGGCAAGAAGTATGGGAAGAAAAATAATCAAGTTGTCTCTGGATTTTCCAGAGTCTGACACAAAAGGCAAATGGAAAAGTGAGCGCTCCTTACCTGGAACTGACAGGCACATTTCAGGCCATCGCCCTCTTCCTTACACACTCCCCCGTATTTACACGACGATTCATCACACACTCTTACATCGGATTCTTTTACATTTAACTCTGTGAAAAAAAAACAGAAACAGAAATTGAAACAGGAGGACTTTAATTGAAGGAGGACTGTAGCCTCCTCCTCAGTGGCAGCTTCATCATATCAGTCAACAGCCACAGCTCAGCTCCGCTTCACCACACGAGGAGCAGTGCCAAAATCACACCGCACACCCTCTCTGCCAGGGATGCCTGAAAACAAAACACGGTGTGTTTAAACTATTCTAATTTGCTTGCACTATAGGAGGCAGAGTAATGAACCAGAGCCCTTCTGTCTTAGTTGCTGCACAAAGCTATGGAAGAAAATACAACTCCTGCCCCAGTAAGCTTGTAACAGTGGTACAACCAGCAAACTGGCTTGTGCTGCACAGGGGACCAAGAGGTTGACACATCAGCTGTGTAAGTTATATTTCCTAACACAACAGTTGCTTATACAGTGTCACATTTTTAAAGTGTACATTTTTTTGAAATATATATTTAATTTGAACCATATATAGGAGAAAGAAAAGTAGAAGGCAAGGGAGGGATAATGGAAGGAGTCAGTGTTAGCCCAAACGTGACCTCGTGGCCTCAGTGCAATGGTGCTGCTATTGCTATTGATGGCAATGAAAAGGGGAAAACAGTACCACATGCACTGAGAAAACCCACTGCAAATGTTTAAGAGTACACTGAATGACAGTCCTTAAAAGGATGTTCTGTGCTTGGGCTTGAGTCAGAAACCTGAACACTCTACAGCAACACAGCCCTCTAAGAGATTCAATGACAGCAGTAGTTTTTAAAACTATGCCTGTAACTTGTAATAATTGTAATAATTGTTCTCCACAGAGAGTTGGCTTAAACAAAACACTAATACCAGCCATTCATAACTGGTGAGATGTAGGTCAAAACCAGAAGAGAGTAATTTTCTCTGCCACTTGCAGTCTGAAATAGGAAGTCACCCTCCTGCTCACAGTGCTGACAAACACTTTGGTTTAGCAATAGCAGATACCATCCAAAACTGCTCCTGAGGGAATATATAGCATTATACATACCCCAAATAATTCATATTAATAAATATCTATTGCATAAAAATGTATCTCAAATGATACAACGTATAATGTATCTCCATATTTAACACAGTGCAACGGCGTACTTTTCCACAGATCTAAAGCTGCAGGGGTATTATAGCCCAACACACGTCCCAGTTGCAATCCCTATGTTTTGTTAACTGCAACAAAAGATTGAAAAACCATTGATTTTTTTTTTCATATACGTCCATCACTCCCAAAGACATAAACGAAGAGGGCAAGGCACGTAACACTGAGTAGCCAGATATCGTGGTTGCCATCACAACCCCGTGCACATGTTCTCTTTAATGTCACCATTTATCAAGTGTGATTGCTATGTTGTAGGACCCGAGTTAATGTGACAGAACATTGCAGCTTTTCAATTTAGTGTGTTCATAATTTGCTCCTGAAGGAAACGTGCATTTCTTTCTCCCTGTGAAGATCTGCTCTGTGAAGATGAACAAACTATCAAGATTAATTAAGAAGGAAATGATTGTCATATCTGAAAGAAGAATCCACTTTTTGGCGATACCAAGATACCTTTCAAAGAATGTACTTTATAAAAGGGAGTAACCAGGCTGACAAATTACAGTGCTAACAGCTTTTAAAATCCTCTTCTCAGGAGCTCAGACCCCTGAACAGATGGGGGCTCCCCACTCTTAACTCCACCCCTCTTTAATTGCGCTCACAGTACTCTGGTGCTACGCACTCTCCAACATTCCATATCAGTGGAAGCAGCCACTCGGCAGCTCTAAACTGTGCTTGAAATCCTGAGGTCTACACACTGACCAAGTGCCCTTGACCTTACTGAAGACTTTCCCCACTCTCTGTATTCTCCCACCATAAGTTACAAATCACAGCATGGCTGAGGCAGGCAGGTCCCAGCCCATCTCCAGCAGGGCCAACCAGAGCAGGGTTCCCAGGCCCATGGCCAGGTGGAGAGTCCAAGGAGGAAAGCCCACAGCCTCTGGGCAGCCTGGGCCAGCGCTCCAGCACCCACAAAGCACAAAAGTACTTCAGGTGTTTAGACAAAACCTCCTATATTCCAGTTCATGCCCATTACCTCCGGCATTGGGCACCGCTGAAAAAAGCCTGGCTCTCTGCACCTTCCCTTCAGGTATTCATGGACATGGATGAGATGGCTGCTCAAGGCTGAACATGCAAGGAATTCAGGATAAAACCAGAAGATAGAAAGATGGTGGTGGAGAATGATTCCTTGTAAGCTCCCCTCCTCCCCAAGAAACAGACTTCATTTTTTAAAAAGTACTCAGGAGGAGGAATGAAGATGACAGAAACAAAACAGTTATAACTCTGTCACTTAATTTTCTGAGCGGACTGCTTTTCTTTCTATATAAATCATAAATACTGATTACAAGCTTTTTGCATAAGCAATAAAGCCCTAGCAGGAAAAGTCACTCAGAGACTTGGAGGCAAAGTGATTTTCCAAAACCGTATAAAAGACAAGATACCCTGGTGACTGGCTCTTGAATGTGACAGATGAACTTTATTCTCATAGAATGGCATCTAATCCCTGCTTCCATTCAGCAGCAAATTCAAGCGGCAGTAAAATCAGAGCTCTGACATGTGTATGATTATACTCGACAAAATCACAAGCACTGAGAAGTGTGGTAGCCATAATGACTTCCACATCTACAGCGCTTTGCTCAAAAGTGAATAAATGAGAATGGATGTTAAGAGAGCGATGTGAAGAGGAGCAGTGGATGTCTCGCATGTCTGAAATAAGCTCTCTCTTGAATGGACTCCCCATGGAGAAAGAATTAAAATGGAGTTTCTGCGATTATTTCCAGAACAATGGAATGATTATCATCGTATGTGAGAATAGACCTGGAAATGGATGAAGATCACGCAGCAAATGGTCTAAGATAATTTCTGACATGTTTCCTTAATGCCTATTGCAACTCATTTCCTAGACTTTTAGCAGGTATAAATAAAAGGAAGCCTCACTGTGATTCATTACATACAGGGGAAATACTGTAAATAGAAATCTATCAGCTCCCAGGAGAAAATTAGCGCAATTAAATCAAGCTTCCAAATTTATGATAAAATTAATCTCCACAGACCTGAAATGAGGTATTACAAGTGACTTGCTGGTATCTGTTCAACCAGTACACTTCCAGGTGAGGTGAGAAGGGACCTGCGCAGAGCAGGCTGCAGGCATCTGGCTGCACCACATCCAGGTCTTTTTGGTGGTTTTTTTGTTTGGTTGTTTTTTTTCCTCCTCTTTTGAGAGAAATTTACTTTGTGACAATGTAACACATCAGTAAGAATAAGTAAAGCCTTTTCCATTTTGTCTCCTTTCAGAGAATTCAGAATACAGCTCAATACAAGTAGTTGCAGAATGGCTTTTTTCTGTGACCTCAAAGTGCACTGCTCTGAGGCACAAACCTCTAGCACCAAGCTAAATTACATGTGTCAAAATTCTGAACCTGAAGATGAAATCCAATTTGTAGTTTAAGTACACCACATATGTTTCTTCCATCTGGATGCCCAGAAAATAAAATAAAATCTAGGATGGGCAAATCCAGCAACTTCATAAGCAATTTGTTTTTTCAAATGGTTCTCCTGGGGTTGGCAGCTGCACATGGTGATGGTGAACGGATACAGGGAAACAGAGAACTCCTTTCTCACTTGGAAGTGAGTGTAGGTGGGGGGTACAGGCAGTGCTTCCAGCTTTAGCCTTTTGAGTACTTCATCCGAGGCAGGAAAAAGCTCTTGTTACCCCATTGATTAAACAAATGAAGTTTTCAGAACAGCTGGAGCATGTCAACATTTACCTGGAAAAGAGTGGCCAAAGGAGGAATCATGTTATGTGAGGGTACACTAAAGTCCACAAAGTATACTGGAAATAGTAGTTTCAGCATCACAGAAGAAAGTCAAAATCTGCAGTTCTACTACCTCCTTGGCCAGCCTTATGACTCTGGAATGGCTTCTCTGGGTGGTGATTTTGGCAAACTACTTAGGAATGATTAGAGTGTAATGGGGGGAAAAAAAAACAGCAAAGAAACAAAAAAGGACACTTTCCCCTTAGGGATTATGAAGGTGAGCTGTTCATGTGACAAGTACAGTAACAACCTGGGTTTTAAATCTAACTCTCAAACAAAGCTTTACCTGCCAGTCACATCCTTTATCCCACACCAAAGTTGACATTCAAGAGTCAAGCTTATACCTCAGATGTTGTTGTGTGCAGCTTGTCCACTGAAATCAAAAAGGGGACTTTGAGAGACATCACACAAATTTTGGATGCCCTTCAGATATCTTTGCTTGCCTGCAGCTGCCAGCTCAGAACAAAACAGCGCTGCTCTCCCGCAGATCCCACCAGTCCCATGCAGGTAGCATTATGTTATTCCCCATTTTACCAATAAATGCAAGTTACAGACATGTATGATGTAACTTGTTTCTATTTATCTCATTGTTGCTCTTCAGCTCCTTGCTGGTTCCTGCTTTGGAATGAGAGGTAATGGCCTTAAGTTGTGCCGTAAAAGATTCAGGTTGGGTATTAGGAAAAAAGTCTTCTCATAAAGAGCAGTGAGGCAATGGCACAGGCTGCCAAGGGAGGTGGTGGGGTCACCATCCTTGGAGATGTTCAAGAACCCTGTGGATGTGGCACTGAGGGATGTGGTCAGCATGGTGGGGATGGACTGGTGGTTGGACTTAAGGTGATCTTAGAGGTCCTTTCCAACTTTAATGGTTCTTTGATTCTATGATACTACACCTCCTACACCAATTCCACCCATTAGCTTGTTCTTACAGCTCATCCACTGCACTTTCTATGTGCCTCTCAAAACATCGCAGCAACATTCAAGAGGAAGCATGTTTCTGCTGCACAGGTTGAAATAGGAAATTTAAGGAGAAAAACAACTCTAGAACAGATATGACTGCAGAGACACTAAAAAAGCAAGGAGCAAGCCCTATCTATCTGAAAAGTAGAGATGCCTTTACTTGCATTTTGTTACTGGAACAATGCAATTTGCTAAGAATAGGTTTTTCTTGAAGGCTTTGTGCTTCTTTTAAGGTAGTGAAACTGTACACTGAAGATTTAATTCATACAGGAAACATGAAACAGGGACACACAGTCTCTCGGCTCTTTGCAAGACGAAGCAAAGGCTATTTTTGGTAGCATTGGTATACAACATCCACCAGTACTTGGCTGACATCACTTTTTTCAACTCCTGTACTCTGTTTCTGTAGCAAAAAGCAACAGTAGAAGCAAAACTCACGAAATAATGTAAACTTCTGAAGGTGAAGTGCCATTCCACTTACTTCGTGACTGTGTGGTGAAGGTGGCTTATTTTGAAACAAGCCAGCATGCAGTGCTCAGATGCATGTGTATACAAGCAGTTCTACAGGAAAGAAGGCCCCAAGGTTTTGCATCATTTCTTTGGCACCTGCCACTGATGCAATTTTAGGAAAACACCTAGTATTCACTCCTGTTCTGCCTCCATCTTGTGTTCATAAAGTGCTTCACTGAGAGGCAGTTCATCCTACAAGACTGTGAGTGAGCAGCCACCACTGCAAGTCCCTGACTTAGTAATTGATGAACAGCTCTGCATTCGATTATACATTCCATTTGAGACTGGAACTAGACTAGACCAGAGTAGATTAGAATTTGGAAGAGACCAACAAAGATCATTTGATCTGACTACTTGGCAACTTCAGGGCACTGACATGCTTTAACAAAAGTTAAAGCACAATACATGAGGGCACTGTCAAACACCTATTGAACACAGGCATGGACATCAAAAACTTCTGGGAAGATTGTTTTTTGTTGTCTCCCATCAGTTTCAACAACTGTGGAATACAAAAATCAGCAATTTGCATACTAGAGTTTATAACTGTTGAATCTCTTCTGTGATTCTGTTCTGAGGTTATGGTGGAAGACTAAGGGAGCAATCAGACCTCTCAGACAAACTTAGAATTACTTGTCCAGACAAGTAATACTTGTTTGTGGCAGATAAGGCGAAGCAAGGCACAATGGACTGTGCTATACTGTTCATTCGAACAAGTTATTCGAATTCAGGAGGAAAAAATAGAAACAAACAGAAAATTCTACATTTTCATTCCCACTTACATTAGAAGAAAAAATTCATTGGAATAGATTAGAAGTTATATGAGAAAAAAAAAAAAAATGAAATGCTTAGAATGAATTTACCTTAAAAACATAGACAGTTGTAGTCTAATGGAATTAAGATCCTTCCAGACTTTTTTTTTAATTGGTCAATGAATGGATGATTTGGGTGGCTGATAGCAAATCTGCTGCTCTCGAAGCAATCTTAAGCAGTATTATAGAACTAGTGAAACCTGTTTTGTTGTCTTGATGCAATATTTAAGAGTCAACGGTGCAGAAAAAAAATACTGTACTTTGGCTCTTGAGAATGCTAACTGAGCGAATAAAGCTTGAAATATTTCCCTAAAACTACTTTTACAAAACTGCATTAACATTTGATTGCTTAAGTGCCGTCCAATTTACCTAGGATGATTATACTTTTACATTTCCAGTCACGATAATCTCCTTCTAAAACACAGAGGAAACGAATGCATACGTGTTGCTAAAGTAATTAGTATTCTTGCACACAATAGGAAACCACAGCAACTTTTAACAACTAGCACTCACACAGCAAGGTAACAAGATTGGCTTTGAACCTGAGAGTCTCCCACACTGCAATTATTCGCATTACAAGTATGCCTCAGCCTAACTCTATTCAGTGTGAAAAAAAGTGAGGAAAGTGTCAGAGTGATGAGTGTTTGGATGACAGTTCTGTCAAAATATTGGATTCAGCCCATAGTGCATTTCTGTTTCCATCATACAAAGAAAAAAAATGTATTTGTAGAGAAAGTTGAGGCACCTTTTGTTACATTAAAAGCTTTGACAATATTTCAGAAATTTTGTATAATCTGTAGGTGAGCATTTCAGCGCATGGTACAAATTGACTGGCTGTGCAACTGCTTGGAGACAGCCAAAGGTGCAGTAAGAATGTGAAATGGTTTTTTCTCTAGAAAACATATTTGTTGGTATCAGGGTCGGGTGGTGCAGCAATCTGGCACAGGGCACAGATTTTGTGTGTGTTTCTTTTAGCAGCCACCTGGGACACTGCTTTCAAATCTTGTCTGCAAAGCAGAATCTCTGTCTTACTACAAAAAGTACTGAACGTGATTATGCAAGGCTTTTACAAAGAAATTAGCATGTCACTGAATATTTTTACATAAAATTAAAATATTAGGGGGAAAAAAAAGCACAACACGTTCTTATAGCATATTAACAGGAAGATTACAACAGGTATTACCAATAGTAGTCTCTAGGGAAACTACTACTGTGCAGAGCAGTGACTTCCCAGAGTGCTTCAGCTAGTTTCCTCCAACAGCTGTTGCACTCACTGGGCAATTTTGGCCAAATCTGACAGTGGTTGAGGCCAGAGACACTGACCTCCTTACAGGTTTATGAAAAATCAGTGGCTGCTTGGAAAAGGTTCCACATTTACATTAATTGGAGGAGCTGAGAGTATGTATACCAGAACAAGGCTCATGTGATCAAACCATGCGCACGCATGGAACAAGCAGTCACTGTTCTCTAGTAATGATGCCATTATGGTCCCTATGGTCCTTTGTGACTTGGAATTTGAAATCTCAATGATACAAACACGCTGAAACACATGTATTTTTAGGTGATGGTAAAATCGGGAGTATTTCAACCAAAGGTAGCTGTAAAATTAGTTTTCATGGGGGCTGAATGCTTGTAATAAGACTACTTCAGTATTTGTTTTCTAAAATTGCTAGGTATCCTGACAAAATAAATGTCCCAAAATTTAGTAGAGAGGCCAATCTCTAGGGACTGTGTTCCCTGCCGTAGCTCTGTCCTATGCCAAATATGACCTCTCAGCTTACTTTTAAGATCTGAAAAGCAATATTCTACAGCTGGTGAGAGTTTTACTTGGATTACCAAGGAAACGCATGGGATTACTGATGTGTTGCTGAACACCACTGCCTGTACTAATGGAGGCAGTTCAAAAATAGTGCTTTTACACTTCATCAGCCCTCTTCAAGTAGCAGGACTCCTATGAATTTTCTCAGCTGTTGACTTCTGACTGTTGTGAGGCACATGTATTACATGGTCAGGGGGAAAATATCATTTGTCCTCATTCTCTTAATGCCTACTTGCTCTCTTTCAGTCTGCTCTATAGATGGTCATACATCTAAAATATTTCCAAGTTCCTTGCTATGGGTTTCCTGTATCTCTTCTCCCCTGATCCCCAAACTAGGCTCTTTGCCTGCTTTCTAGCATCATTCCCACTGCAGGAACCAAGCAGGCAAGCACACTGTTCCTAGGGAAGTTATAGCTTTGTTTTCCTGAAGAAATCTTTCTATGCCTAATTACAAATGAAAGTGAATATTCAAGTTCATTAAGGAAATTGGAGAGTTATTTCCCAAGCATATAGACCAGTGCCAACCTATTCAAACACTCCCAAACAACACAGCACTCACTGACACCTAGAGCAGTATAAATTCCGAAATCTTGAAGTCAACAAGAAATCAACACCAAACCAGATAATTACCCCCCATGCATTACAAAGAATTTATTCTTTGATCTGTAGGTGACACGTAACTCTGAAAAACTGGTTTTGTGGCTGAAACATGAGCTGAAATCAGTGAAAGCTCAAGCACATCTGAAAGCGTGTCCCTTTACCATAAGGCCTGCATGTTTTTCTCACTCTTGAGGTCTTATAAACACAAGCTTGATTCAGCATCATGGAAGTCCCAACACAAAGATGGAATGGTTTCCACTTTCCTGCCAGGGCACAAAAAATCAGTAATTTTTTAAGAAATCAGTTATTTCACCCCATATTTAGGATGTGACCTCCTAAATAAAGGGTATCTATCATTTTACCTTCTGTGACATTTGAATACCAAAGCATGCATAAAATGAAAGCATAAACCTTTCTGGAACAACAAAGGGTGCTTAAAAATTCAGGCTCTGCACATGGATTTACACTTTCCTCTAATGAAAATTACAGAAGTAGCTTGGGTCCTGTCTGTTTGTTTTATTTTATTTTAAAGACATCTGAGAGCCTGGGAAATCAGAAGTGGTTTTTTTTTTTTTAATTCAATTTTTTTTTTTTTTTAAATAAGTAATTTCCAAGGATAACAACCTCTGCAAAACACCAGTGAAAACGAACACTTCTTCATGGACCTTTGAAGATAAACCAAGCCTCAACACTGAGAAAGATTGTACAGCTTCAATCAGATTATTAAGCAGGCTCTGCATATTGCACAGTTTATCAATGACTGCAAAAAACGTTTCATGGGGAAAAATGGAAATATTTTAAAAATGCAAAATGAATGTATACATGTATTCCAAGCTCAATCTTTTCAGTAATTATATTTTCAGCGTTCGTTATTGGCTCCAATGCTGCTCTTCTCCTGTTCTTCTTTCCCATTATTCTAAACATTTTTCCTTCAGGAATAAAGAGACAAAAGAAAAACATGTGGAATGCCAAGCCCTTTCATTTATGAAATGTAAAGCCAAGAAGAAACAAGTGGTTTTAGCTGATTTTCTACAGTGTATATAATGGCTTTCAGTGAGGAACTATACAGTTTGCAGTGATGTTTGCCATATATCACATAATCTGTTGCTTCTGTCCTATGAGCCCTTGGACCGAGACTTAACCTTCAGCGTCTCTATGATCTAAATAAATGAAATGGAACTGATCATGTGTAAGATTAAGAATGTCTTTAAGTGCTTGTAGGATAAAGGAACTTTTGAGGACCTAATTTTTATGCAAATAATAATTAACTTGATTAGGGCTTTGGTCTATTAGACACAAATTAGTAGAATTAATTATAGTCTGGAGGAGTATTTTAAGTCGCCATTTATTTCTTATATTTGAAATCATCCTTTAAAAGTTGCAGAAAATATCTGACGGAGTTTTCAGATAGTGTATTAATCTGCCCTTAATTATTCACTCTCTAAGGGGAAAATGCTGCTGTCTGCAAGATGACTTGATAGCAGAAATCTAAAACATGGCCTCTAAATAGCTTAAATTTTAAACGTTACTCATTACTTCCAGTCATTATCATTAAAAACTACGTGAAATATTGCAATACCTAGAGGCTGCAATGCAGATCTGATCCTCCTGCTGAAAGGCACGGATAACAGCCAGTCTATGACTTGCAGCACAAGCAGAGAAGTTATAGAAACTGTGATAGAAATTAGACATTTTCATGCCCATTTCAATGCATGAGGAAGAAAAGTAGAAGGAGATAAAATGATTTATCAAAAGTTACAACAGAAGGCAATGCAAGACACCACATCAAGTTCATCCAATTACTTAGCTACCAGCCTTAACCACCTTCTCTTTAACAGAAACACCTTCAGTATTACTACTAGAAAATGATGATGATAACCAAAAATAAAGCAAACACAAGTGATTTAAGGAATAAAATGAACATTAGCTAGTGAAGGCAACTAATGCAAGCTAAAGAGCTATGCTGCTATATTAATGCTGCTCATGTGACTCATCAGCTCTATCCAAGTAGCTTATAATCACTGCTCAAAAGTCATGAGATGGCTCGAGTTGGAAGGGATCTGAAAAATCATCTAGTTCCAACCCCCAGCTGTGTTCCAGCTGTATGGCTGTGACAGAGCTTAATGCAGATAGCACACCAGCAGTGTATTTCTCACTCCTCCAAGGAAAACTCTTGTTTATTCGGAAACATGCAGCACATGGGGCTGCTTCTTGAGCAGAAGAGCATGGGAAGGTGGGGGAGTCCAAACACACTTTTGAGGTGTGCTTTGCCCTAACCAGGGAGAGACAGAGGAGAAAAGAAGACTAGAAAAGGGTGCATAGATTGGACCACAGATTAAACCATAGCATAGTAACCATTGCATAGATTAAACCAAGAACAATACCTTTCTTCAAAAAGGAAACAGCTCTCGCCCATTCAGTTTTCTGTGAAAGAAGAATTCCCAAGTACCAGTACTCTGATGGCAACGTCTCATTTCCTCTCTCTCTCTCTCTCTCTTTCCAGCCACATGAGGTTCTCCAGGAAGGGATCCATGCCTCAGGTAGCTGTAAGAGAGATCATTTCTGCCAGCCTCTGTTCCTCGTGTTGCTCAAGGCTGACTGAATGTGTGGAGAAAACTGCTGGACTGGGGCAGTCCAACTGATACTTTCCAAAAACACAAATTACCTGCCTTCTGGCAGCAGTGAATGTGACTAAGATTTCTGAGAACACCATGAGACTTTAAACTGATAATAAATCTTATTTCTGAGTTCAGAAAAATGGAGGAACAGAACAAACTTACACGTGAAATTCTTAAACACATGCATAACCCCCCAGGCTGCTGAAAACACAGAGAATAAAGATCCAACTTGATGACTGAGGCTGTGGTCACAGGACAGGAAGATCTTCACCCCAGGACAAAATTTCAAATCTAATTCAAGTTAAGAGAGACTGAAACCCATCTGGAGGAAGTTGAGTTGCCTTCACCAACATTTCCTATGTCTCAAGCACCCATGCAGTGCTACTCCTGCAAACAATTTAGGCAGCTCTGAAGAGATCGACCATCATCCCCAGTCTAATATCTAAGCAGATAAATTCGTGGATAGAAGTAACACCATCTGTGGTGACGCATTTAACACTAAAAATGCCTGACTGCAAAGATATTTTCACATTGATAAAAACTGACAGAGCTGAGACAAAGAAAAATCTTACAGAAAACAGTCTTCTTGCAATGATAATGATTAGGGACTTTTTGAATAATCTTAGTCAAGCTCCTTTAGCAAGATCTTCATTAATGCTGCTGACTGATTCCTTGTATGCCGTATTGCTGAAGGGCCTGTAAAAACAAATAACTGGAAACATCTTCCCTGCAACTCCCAAATGCTGCTCACAACAGTTTCATATAAACACAACCTTACTTGTAACCAGGTGAGGGAAATCAGCAGGGCCTCCTGGCCATCTCTTACATGCTATATTCTGCTCCCAGCAGCTGTAAATTCAACACTTCACTGAGCATTAAATTTACTCTCAAGAAACATTTTCTAAGAGAGGTGACAGAGTTATTGCGCTGTTGTAGCTGTGGAGGCAGATGGCAGTGTGCCAGAACTCCAAGAAAATTTTAAATTAGAAATCTGACCATCTGCTACAGGTGGAAAAACAAAGGTCTTCACACCCATGCTCCTCCCTTAATTTTGTAATTTTCCTGGTACTGAAATGCACGATGTGGTGCGCAACAGATGCCATATGCTTCCTGACTACTCCTTATTTGCAGCTGATAAACACTGGAATGCATTAAACAAGAATGAATTCCCGAATCTCTTCCATATATTGCATTATGCTACAATATTATTATTCTGTATCATGTAGGTTGCCCAGAGAGGTAGTGGATGCCCCATCCTTGGAGATTTTCAAAGCCAGGCTGGACCAGGCTGTGGGCAACCTGATCTAACTGTAAGATGTTCCTGCTCATTTCAGGGGAGTTGGACTGGATCACCGTGAACTGTCCCTTCCAACTCAAACAATTCTATGATTCTAGATCATTGAGTCTTGGTGTAGGACTCTACACTTGCTTTTGTTGAACCTCATCAGGTTCCTCCCTGCCTAAGTCTCCATGCTATCTAGGACCTGCTGAATGACAGCATAACCTTCTGATATGTCCACCACTCCTCCCAGGTTTGTATTATCAGCAAACTTGCTGAGGGTGGATTCTGTCACATCCTCCAGATCACTGATGAAGACGCTGAACGAAGGCATGTATATAATAAGGCATATGTATTATATGTACTTATTCTTATTATAAAATTAAAAATAAAATTATAGAACATATATAATGAAGCATAAATATTGACATTAAATTTCAATTGTATATGTTGCTATAATCCCTTATGAGCTATTCAACTCATCACTTTGATTCTGTCTTGTCTATACCAAATGGGAAGAAGAACAGAGCCTCTCAGCACATCTAGAGCCATCTACTGACGAAGTAGCTACTTCAAAGGTCAAGCTCATTTGACAATATGGAAAGTAACTAAACTAAACTAAACTAAACTAAACTAAACTACAATAGAACAGATTTTCACCGCAGATGAAAGACTTGCAGATGGTTCTGAGGCACAGCATTCTAGCAGGCAGTAAGATCAGCCTGTGGCCACCTTGTTCTTCATAAGTCTCTGCTTCTCTCTGCACAATACTCTGTGAGGAAATGCTTTGTGCCTCTGTGTCCACCAAATGCACACATTTAAAGCAGACCACTTCTAAGGGCCCCAGGAACAGGCTGAAATATCTCCCTTCTCCAGTACTGGAGGGTTCCAAAGACACCGTAAGGTTGTCTAAATCCCAAGCACTCTATACCTCAGCCCCTTTCACACAGAGCAAAAACGTTTGTAATGTCCCCCAGGCAGCACTGTGTTTTCCAGAATGAGCTTTGCAGTATGAAGATGCAGGTGATGCACTTTGAGCATACTAAAGAATTGCTAAAATGGTTATGAACAGACCAGATTGATTGTTTAGGGACAGAGAAGTCACATTTCCACAGCTGTGACCTTTTAGGATTACTACAGAGAAATAGAAAGGAAACTTGGCCAAGTTTTATTTTTAGTGCATGGCTTTCATAAACAGATCAAACCTGATATGGCATCCTGATGGGTAATTATGCAGTCACTTTATCAACCTTGCACTCTTCACAAATGTCTCTCACCTCATGCAGGTTTCCCACAAAAGCTCTTTGGGGGCTAATCTCTTGGTTGTTTGGTGATGGCGGAAAAACCTTTCATTTAACTAAGGCCATCTGAGGTCTTGATACAATAAGATATTAAACACATAAATCTGCTATTTTACCATCGCAGGACTTCAGAAACATTATTAATAGGTACTCGGTAATTCGGAAGATATCTGAGGGACTTTAAAACTGATGAAAATGTATTTCGAAATCAAGGTAAATAGTAATGCAGTTAGATCAAAGTAGAGAAAAGAACAGACAATGAAGAGAAATAGAAAGAATCAGCAAAAGGATGGCAGAGATTACAAAAAATAAGAAAAAAAGTCTTGTAAGGCTTCAGTTATTACACTGAGATGCCCCACATTATAGGATTTTTCAGTATCATTCAGTGACCATGTAATGTTTTCAAAATTGACTTCAAAACATAAATGTAACATCTTTATTTTAAATTTAGACTTTAGACCTTCATTAAAATGACTCAGAAATAGGTGCATTAGATAATTCTAACTACTCACTGTTCAGAACAGTGTGAGATGTATAAAATCTTTTACCCATGTCACATAATTTTACAGTTTTTCTTTGTCCAAGTTGATGCACAAACTTTACAAACAGACATTATCCAACACACTAAGATGAAAGCCAAATTCTTTACGTAGAATGCCATCATACAACACTCACTCGGATGCTCACATAAAAACTTACTGCAGGTCTCTGAGGTAGTCTTGCTTTCCATGTCCAAGCTAGACATTCTAAGGACAGCAAGTAGCTCATCTGCTGAGTGCGTGAAGTAAAGCAGCCCCGGGTTCACTCTTGCAGCATGGAGGGGCAAAGGAACACTGGACTATACTTAGAATCATGGAATGGTGTAGGTTGGAAGGGACCTCAATGATCATTAAGTTCCAAAGCCCCTGCCAATTGCTAGATCAAGTACTAGATCAGGTTGCCCAGCATCCCCTCCAACCTGGCCTTGAACACCTCCAGGGACAGAGCATCTACAACCTCTCCACTCAGACTGTTCTAACACCTCACCACCCTCTTACTGAAAAACTTCCCTCTGACACCTAATCTAGATCTCCCCTCCTTCAGTTTAAAACCATTCTCTCTTGTCCTATCACTATCTACTCGTGTAAAAAGTTGATTTTCCTCCTGTTTGTAATCTCCCTTTAAATACTGTACGGCGACAATGAAATTTCTCCACAGCCTTCTCCAGACTGAACAAACCCAGCTCCTTTAGCCCATCTTCACAGGAGAAGTGCAACAGCCCTCTGTTCACCTTCGTGGCCCTACTCTGGTCCCTCTTCAAAAACTCAGCATCTTTCCTGTGCTGGGAGCCCCAGACCTGGATACAGTACTCTACATGGGACCTCACAAGGGCAGAGTAGAGAGGGACAATTATCTCCCTTGCCCTGCTAGCTACCACTTTTCTGACGCAGCCCACGATATCATTGCAGGCTGTATGTGCACAGTAGGGGCTCACATTAAGTTTTTAATCTACCAGGACCCCTAAGCCTTTCTCAGAAGGGCTACTCTCGAGGATTTGTTCTCCCAGTCTGTGTACATATCTGAGATTACCCCAAGCCAAGTGCAAAACCTTGCATTTTGCTTTGTTGAACCTCCTTAGGTTTATGTGGGTCCACCTTTCTAATTTATCAAGGTCCCTCTGAATGCATTCCTTCCTCCTGATGTATTAACTGCACTACTCAGCTTGGTGTCATCAACAAACTTCCTAAAGATGAACTTGATCATCTATATCATTGATAAAGATGTTAAAGAGCCCCAAGACAGGCCCCTGGTGGACATCACTCATCATTTGCCTCCACCTGGACATACAGCCATTGACCACAAACCTCTGGCTGCGACCTCCCAACCAATTCCTTATCCACGGGCTTTCTAATTTTCATGTTAACTGACGGTCAGCTTTCAACATGGAACTTATAGTTAGCTTTGAGGTACACTGCCCTCTGTAAACGAAATTGGATCAGGGTGGGTATTACAAGAAGTATCATCCATATTCAGAATTTGTAGGTAAATATAACAATTTTAAATGAAATAAATAAGAAGCTGCATAAAAGTAATGATAGGTTATTGAGGATTATTCAAATGCCTTACAGTTTTAAACCAACTAGGGGACCCATTGCTATTATGAACAAAGGCAAAGAATAAATACGGTGGTAAATCTGATGCAAAAAAAAAGCAATCATATAAGAACAATTATGCAACATAAGTCTACTTCATGTAGCAAACTCACAAGTGATAGGTCAGTAGATCTGTCTTTAGAAACAATATTGACAGTAAATAGAGTGTATTACATTTTCTACATGAGTGGATTTAAATGGGGCTCCAAAACATCTTTTAAAAAGTTATTAAAAACAAATCTAACATTTCCCTTCATCTTTTGAAATCTAATTCTCTTAACATTCTCTTAAAGCAGAGATACATACAATACAGCACAAAATTCAGATATGAAAACACTACTTCAGTCATCGTGGGAACATTTCCTACCTTTCAGAATGCCTGGATTTTGTATTTCTTACACCACTTTTTCATCATTATGTCATTTATGCTTCCCATATCTGATATTTGAGATTTCTACTAAAGGATCAGATCTTGTGCTCCTATTTTTTAAAGGCAATTGAAGAGGACTTTTTCGATGATGCTTAATCAGTGCATCTTTATTATTTATGCTATATCTTCTCTGTTAATGTGCTAATATCATTTTACATCTTCATAACTATCAATATTTTCTATGATAATCACAGATCTATGAGTAGGACTTATATTTAGTATAAACTCCATCCTCTGTATTTGAGTAAGTGCCCCAGTCACATTTGAACTCCTTAAGAAGGAAATGTGAGGATAAGAAACTAGCATGTCTCAGTACCTCCAACCAGTCGTGTAGACTGGACAACCAACATTTCATGGTGGCACAAGTTGTCATGAGCGCTTCTGCCCTGCTCTCTGGGTGCAGAAGCAAATATTTTACCTCTCCAAGAATTCCCTGTGACTTCCACAAATCATGGAAAGAGATGATGACAGGCTTTGGAACACTTGGTTGTTGTATTTTAGACTACTTCAAATCCAAAATCCGTTATGCAAGGGTCCCTCCTGTAGACTGTACATCACCCAGGACAGTGGGTATGACAGAAGCACTGATGAATACTTCAGACTAAAATGTAAAGATTTTAAAATAATATTTAATACTGCTGCAACAAAAGTAGCATTACAGGATTGCAGACAGGTTACTTTCTGCTGTGGATGCCTAAATGCTCATACGATAAAGGGCTTCATCAGAAATTCTAAATAACCTAATGCACCAAAGGACTGATCACATAGAGAAATAATTGACTGACACAAAGGAAACAACAGGGCGCAGGCAGTTGATTTTGACATTAAGGAGATGTCACCAGTGCAGCCACCTGTTTCTCTGTCTATTAATAAATGAGTAGAAAGACATATGAATGATAAGGTGAAAAGACTTTATGGTAGTATCAGGTTATTAACAGCGTTAGAAGAAATGCTGCAAAGAAACATGAGGTTGAGTGACTGGGATATGAAAGGGCTGACGTTATTCAATGCAGATAAATGTTAAATAACATATATAGAAAAATCAAACTTTTAATATGTATACATATTAACAAAAGATCCTGAGACTGTTATTACCACTTAAGAATATAATGCTTTCATTTTAATAGACAGCTTTTTAAAAATGTCAGCTCCAAACTTAACAATGATTTTTAAAAAAAGTAAATTGTATGTTACGGATTATTAGGAAGAGAACAAAGAATAAACCAAAGAACACTACTATGCCACTATATAATCTAGAATGTACCCTGCCTTTTTAATAATGTGTGCTGTCTGGTCCGTTATCACAAAAAGGACATAGTAGAATGGAAACAAGTTCTGAGAGGACAAATGGGAGATGAAAAATAAGGAACACAGTTCTTCTGCATCAGATTTTTTTCTTTTCTGAGATATTCTTGAATATATAACAAATGTCAACATTTTTTTTCTGCAGCTGCTGTACAATGAGACCCCTGATGTTTACAGCTTTAAAGCAGCAACAGACATTCAAGTGAAAATCACTATGTAGATAATGACATTATTCAGTGTCTTTGAATTGGAGACTGGAAAACTTTTCAGAAAAATTCTGTAAAGACTTTTAGTTTTGTGGCACAAACTGAATTGGAAGGCATGATCTTCCAAATAAACACTTGCAATTTGTGCTTTTGTCCACTGAGAGTCTCACATTTTCTAAAAAGTCTGTCCATCTTTCTTCTGAGATAAAGACCAAACCCCAAACCACTATTTCTATTCTTGTTCTACCAAACACACTCCTACAGCCCTGCTATGACCATCGTCATCACTCAGCACAACTTTGAGAAAGGCATTTTCTTGGCACAGATTTTAAAACAGAAAAACAATCCTTTCTAAGGAAATAATCCATGTCACTTTCTGGTTTCCTCCTGATACAATTTTGGAAGAATTTTGGCTGCCTACCAAGAAGAAATAAAATAATAAACTCAGGCCTAGGGGTAGCGCACCATCACGCTGCTTCTTTAATAGTGCAAAGCCTCCAGATAAGCTGCTCAGATGTAGAATCCTTTTACTTAGGCTATTGGCTACTTTGGTCAGCCATGTCTTATAAATACTTGTGTCAGTCAGTCTGCTGATAAGCAGACATCACAACTCTTATCTTTCCACACCTTCCCCACCAGGAGCCTGACACAACCCTTGTTGGTTTTCCACCTCCTCTGGTTCCTGCTGAGAATCAGATCCTCACAGCAAGAAGACAGACATATAGCCTTTTTCCAATATGCTGCTACTTGATAGGGCATTGGAAAGAGCAAACACACATTTTCCCTTGCACTATTGATTGCAACTTGTCAGTGACCTCCCAAAGCCAATACAGAGATTTTTGACCAGAATGAATAGCGACAGGACAAAGAAGAATGGTCTTAAACTAGAAGAGTGGAGATTAAGATTTGGAAACTCTTCAACGTGAGGGTGGTGAGGCACTGGAACAGGCCATGCAAAGAAGCTGTGGGTGACTCAGCCCTGGAAGTACTCAAGGCAAGGGTAGGCTGGATGGGGCCCTGAGCCGCCTGGTCTAATGGGAGTGGAAATCCCTTCCAATCCAAACCACTCAATGATCTATGTATCTAAGACAAAATAACCAGTCTTGTGTTGCACTTATCTAATAGCTTTAAGAATACAAGCCTGTTTCAAGAAGAAACCCTCTTTAGAAGTAAACAGAGGCACATTTGAGGAAACATCTGTATATCTCAAGTTTTCTCTGTATTTCATCTCTAAAATGGAGACCAAGTAGCAAGGATGATAAAGCGAAGTATTCTATTTACTCTCAGATAAATACAAGTACGATCAAAATATTCTTCCAGAATCATGACAATGTGAGCAAGGGTAAAAATAAGGCTTGTTTCCCCTTCTGAACTGGGGGAGAAAGAACTCAGCTGGGTTTTCTACAAGCTTTTCATGTTCCCTCTGTGTTTTCCATCTTCAGTGTCAGCGAAGATGGAAATACGTCTGTGTCATATAACACAGATGGGACAGATGTTACATTCACAAACACAAGGTCTGAAGCTCAGGATCCTTAACGTTGTAAGTGGTTGTACTGAATTTCAGTATTTGAGGTACTACATAGAGAAGCTTCCACATAGAAAGACTCATCCAAAAAGTCATCAATATTATATTACAAATAATTGAAACTAAACTGCATCACGTAAAAGATGAAGAAACTACCCTAGCATCACTTTCCAATGTAGGTTACTGTTGTGATTGGAGTATGACTTAAAATTGTAGGATGGAAAGTTGTAGAACAAAGAATACTAGACATAAGGACACGTGGACCTATGAGATTTCTTTGTATAAAAAGCTACCCTAAATGAAGCCATTTGAAATAAACAACTTTTAGCCCAGAGGAAAATTTTCTGAATGCTTGTAAGCACCTGATGACAAGGAGAATAAAACAAATAATGCTTCCTCAACCGTAATGGTAAAAGAGCTGGAGAGATGTTAAATAAAATTCTGTGACATTTTGTTGGGGGATAAAAAATACAGTGCTATTAACCCTTTATTTTTTAACCTCCTGTTTTGAGAGGGGTCTTCCCTCTGTGAGCCTGGCAGTGGAAAATCTCTTTGCTAGCATTAGAAGGGGGCACAGTGAACAGAATAAGCAAAAAGAGCATAATGGCAGTGGATCACTGGGCCACACAGGAGCAAATGCTGAAGGCTTCCTGCTGTCCAGAACCCCTGGGACCCAGCGTGCGCCCCTACTGTCCTCAGCCAAGAGGCAGAGCTCCCTCCAAGGGAGCAGACTCCTGGAGTGCTGGAGAAGCACTGCTTGGATATCCTGCAAAGATAACGTCAGGAGCTTCCCAGGAACTGTAAAGTCAGCACAGAAACAACTGGACATAACAAAGAACACTGAAATAAATAATGCATTGCCTTTATTTTTTGGGCAAACTGTTGGAGAAACATTCCGTGGGGAATGATGAAGCATTTTTTCCTTCAGTTCGAAGCTGCAATCAGAATGCAGTCATATCTGCATACGTATTTTGCAACCCTAATATCAAAAAGATCCCTTTGTAACTACTTGCATTTCTTGAATATTAAATCATTTATCATGCTTTTTATCAGGAAGAACTGGGGAATATTTTAATACCCAATAATAATTTTTTTTTTTCATTTTTTCCTATCAGCACAGAAGTTCAGTATTAGTCTGCCTTTGGGCTGCAGTGGGATTTTTGAGAGCTCTGTCTTCCCCCACTTACTCCCACTGACTTTATTAAAAGAATTAAGAAAACAATTGGCATGTTTGAAGAGCTTAACATAAAAGTATACATGGAGTATACTGAAGGGGTAGGCTATTGAGCCAAATTTGGAAGGTGCATTCACTTACAGTAGAAATGTACTTGGCATCTGGTAACATTTATTTCCATATTTAACAGCTTGGAATGTGTGCTAGACTGAATTTTCTTTGTAAAATATAGGGATGAATAACACAAAGAGTATCTTGGATGCTCCGCTCTGAGAAAAAGTGTCAGAAAGTGCAGCAGTGCGTTTCAAGATGCATGAGTGTCCCACCTTCTCCACATGTATGGCTATATAAATCAAGAAAACACAAATCATACAAATAAGTAGCATCATTTTAAAGGCTCCAAAATGCTTGGTTTAGTGGTTGGCAACTCTGCACATAGCAGGGGGGTTGAAACTAGATGATCATTGTGGTCCTTTTCAACCCAGGCCATTCTATGATTCCACAAAAATATATGGCTTTGAATTCTATTTTTACTGTCTCCTATCTTAAACATGGAAACAAGAGCAAACTTTCACAGATGCGGTGAAAGGAAACACTTTTGTCTCCTTCCTCCCTTTTAGTTCATTCTTCCTCATCCTCAGTAGGAAAATTGGGATTCTTCTTTGGGGAAACATTCTGCACTCATTTCCATGCCTCGCACTGCACAACTGAGAGCAGACGCAGACAGAAACTGAGGAACAATTAGAAAGAACAAGTATTTCATCTCTTACCACATGGGTAACATTCAAGGGAAAGAAATAATCAAAATTATCAAAGGCCCAAGAGTCTGAAGAAGCAAAGGTCAGAATTATTAAAAGGCTGAAGTGTATTGCACATTTCTCCAAGAGCTTAAGAAGTCTTCTCACTTAAAAAAAAAAAAAAATTACAAATCATCACAATGCGTTATAACTTGACCCCATCTAAATAATTCAGTATTCACTGTGTCTGATGTAGGGCAGTCTTCCATTGCAAATGTATTAAATCCAAATTAATTAACGTTGAAACTTGTTCTTCAGTATATTAATACGTTTGCATTTAGCATTTTTCCCCACTGAAAATACAGCTATATTCTGAGTACATACTAGTCTCTCCTGGGGAAATCTAGCCCTTCATTACAAGGTGTTATGTCAGCAGTGTATGCACTTGAAATCAGAAATCTCATAGATAATTGTATAAATGGTAGTACTTGCTCAGGACTAGAAATAGTGATATCTGTCTGAAGAATGAGATGCTTGTCTAAAGCTCTGGAGACTTCAAAGGCAGTGTTGATGCTCTTCAGAGGAAAGAATGACATTCTTCAGAAAATTCCCTAGTAAGAGCTTCTGCTTACTCCTAATTTTGGACTCAGATACCATGATAGCAGTGGATGCTTTGTAAGGAAACTACCAAGTGGATGTTCGAGTAAGGAGTGTTTAAGTAACTAGGAAGTGCCCAGATGTCAAACATGGATTTAAGGTTCCAGAGCCATTAGTATCTAACTACTGAGTTCTGGTACTGCTCAATCTTATTAAAGCAGAACAAAGTTAGGAACAGTTTCTTCTCTGAAAGAGGTGAGGCAGTGGCAGAGGGTGTCCAGGAAGGTGGTGGAGGTGTTAGAAGCTGTGTGGATGTGGCACTGAAAGACGTGGTCAATGGGTACCGTGGGGGTATGCTGACAGTTGGACTAGATGATCTCAGTGGTCTTTTCCAACCCTAATGGTTCTATGAAATTTATCCCAGTTAACTAGAAGCTTCTACGGCATTATCACTATTTAGCTTCACTTGATCACTGTCACTTAGGAATAAACCTGAGAGGTACCTTGGCACACCGTATTTAATTCAGCTTTTTTTCCAATTTTAAATGTGACAAACTATTAGTTCTCCACATACCCTAACTATAGAAAAAACAGTTACTGCTACCAACATTATTAACAAGAATTATCCAGCATTGCTGTTAGAGGCTTGCACAGAAGTCAGGTTACTCAGGAAACTCCTCTAAGACTCTGTTTCAACATACAGAGTTGTTTTACAAACCCATACACAAGTTACAGACTAAAAGACAATTCACTTTGGAGGACGAGACAAAGAAGTGTTGAGGATGACGGTATCCCTAAATTGCCATGAATGAGGGAGGGTGAGGACAGGGGTCTGAGGTAAAACAATGGTACAAGAGGAAGGATTGAAGAAGACTCCCTGAAGAGAGCACCAACAGCAAGGTGGTGGTGCAGGACTCAAATAAGAAATCCAAGCAGCTGGCATGAATTGCCATTTGCATGAAAGACAGGGAACTAAAGGGGATTAAATGAGTAGATGGCTCGCAGTTCGCTATCCTGCTTCTTCTAGAAGCAGAGCAGCTCAAGCAGCTGTGTGGATGATACTGCCTAGCTCTGTTGAGGCAAAAGCTTTCCAAAATGTTATTCTAATCGTTCTTTGCAAGAGAAACTTAAATTCCAATTGAGAATATTGCATTGGTTCCATTTAATAGAGAGGAAGCTTGCCAGTTCTTCCATCAGCAGAGTTATAAAGCATGTCCTAGGGAATTTCCAGTGGGAACAGAAGTAGGGCAGCCAAAAATCTGTAAATAAAATATGAAGAAAGATAAAAACCCCACCACTTGAAGGGCAAGACTTCACTGCGATTGCAATATCAGGCTTTTTTAAAAGAATGTGGTTTTGTTTCTGTTTTTTTGTTTTGTTTGTTGTTTTTTTGGTTTGTTTTGTTTGTTTTTTGTTTTGTTTTTGTTTTTTTTTGCTTATTTATGCAAAATAAGCTATGTTGGATGTGAGAAAAAGAAAATAGGAGATTTGTTGTTATCAAATCTTGTCAAAGGGACCTGTTCTTCACCTGGTGCAACCAGAGCAGGCCCAGAAAGAGCTACAGGACTACAGTACTGCTGCTCTACTCTTAGGTTTCCCAGAAGATGATATATGAAGAGCTGTTGTGAAAACATTGCAAAATTCCACATTTTCTTGTGTATAAGGCAAGAAACTTAGAAAAAAGTTAAAGGTTTCTTGGAAACACACAAGTCTGGGTAGAGCAATCCTTAATAAATGAGATAAAATATAGTTTTTTGCAAATAATGAATCACTTCTTGTACATATATTGATTGTGTGCAATGTCAGTGATTTTGAAAAGGAGCAGTTCCTTTCAGCTGAACCTCAGTCTGTATTTCTCAGCTTATGAAATATTAGTGAGTAGCACTGACGGTGTTTTGCCACACACTGAGATACTGGAAGCTGCTGAACTGACAAAGGGGACACCGACTGCCTCTTTGTTGCTTCTGAAGCACAATACCTGAAGCCACAAAATATCTGTCTCCATACAAATTGCCTTGTCAAAAGCAAGGGCTTTTTCCTTTTTCAAAAAGTATAATTCACAAAATGCTTTTAAATTGTAGCTTTTCATTTCCAATCACATTTAACTGACTCATCTGAAAGAACTGTCTGTGAACAACAACTTATTTTCTTTCACAAATATACAAGGCTCTAATATTTTAGCTTGGTCTTAGTTTACTGTTCTGTAAATACAAAAGGAAGGGTTAAACTGAAACAACCACATGCCTATAAAATCCCAAGTGAAATCCATCAGGATTGTTTATGTTTATCTGCAAATAAAAAGATTTGTAGACATTAATACATTTTTAAACAAAAACCTGTAATTCCAGTATTATACTGTTATACATTGTGTCTCTTAATTAGAAGGGAAAAGCTTACCATTTTATTTCAAAAATAAGGAAGCGTTTTTGCTATAATCATGAGTGCAAAACAAATCTTTGTGTTTTATGATATAGAATTTACCCCATTATAATTACAGTAAAGTGAAAGAGATGCTTCTTTCTTATCTTGGGTAGATTACTATAATCTGATTGAAAATGCAATAGGTTTTCTATTCTCCATTTTATCCAGCTCCCCCAGCCCATTTCCTCAGTGTTAATTTGGAGTGCTATTCACAAATCTCTGTTGCTTTATAAAGCTATCTAAACACAAAAATGTAAAAGATAGTATTTTTGGAATAGTCTATGCAGCATGAAAATGACTCAAAATAGGGTTAGAGTACAAACAATACCTGTATCTGTGCTATCATGCCAATTATCAGGCTTTCGCAAATGCAACTACAATTTTATTCAGCTCATGTCCCTATTTCTCAGGGCTGTGCATCAGACATTGCATTTTGTCCATCTGTGTATAAGCCACTACAATATTTATTGATATAAAATGGTAACATTTTTTTTTTCTCATGATGGAAAACAAGAACAGAAATTATCTGACATTTTTCTACAGTAGCTATCAGATGTTTCCTAGTAAACAGATTATATTAAACAATCACAGACTCTGAAAAACTCATCATGTCGATGGATAAGGATGGCTCAGCAGGCATCCTAAATTTAAAATACCAGAGGCACAAACCTATGTTCTGCCAGTTGGCCATTGCTGTCACCAGAGTCTATTTGCGTTGCAGCCGTGTGTTCACGTTAAATTCAGGAAACGCCCAAGCTATTCTGTCCCTTCCTAGCACAAGAGATAGAATCAGAATAACAGAATAGTTTGGGTTGGAAGGGTCCTCCAAGCCCACCCTTCCCTACCCTCCTGCCATGGGCAGGGCAGCCCTCCACCAGCTCAGCTGCCCAGGGTCCCATCCAACCTGGCCTCGAACACTTCCAGGGACGGGGCACCACAGCTTCTCTGGGCAGCTGTGCCAGCTCCTCACCGCACACTGAGTAAATATATTTTCTCTAACATCTAAGCTAAATTTTGCCTCTTTTAGTTTAGGATCTACCTTTCCAGCCAGCATTTGCCACGAGCCTAGAGGAAGAAGGATGAGGAGGGAAGCAAACAACAGACAATGCTTTATCAGATAAGGGTAATACCATCCATGCTTTTCAAATCTTGCATTTTATAGTGCATTTGACCCTACTGGAGCCAGTTATGCCTGAACACAGGAGACAGCCAAATCAGCTGGTTGCCTTTATGTCTGCAGGTTTGGTGGACTGTGCGGTGCACTGCGTGGCCTTGTGGTGACCAACAACACATCCCAGGTTCACTTTCAAGTTCCCCAGGGTTTCCACGCATGCTCAGCATATGGTCTTCCTGATGTACCCATGATTGAGAAGACCACATAGTCTGACATGCCACAGTCCCAGTGCAGCAAGCTGGGCTCCACAAAAGAGTGTGGGGTCTGAGGCAGGTCCCTCTTCCTCCTGGACAACTTCAGCAGCTGAGAAGAAATCCTGGCTGAAAATCTGGGAGACTCCAAAACCTGAGCCATTAAGGTCTTCCTCAGCTGCTGTTCAAAGAGGGGAACAGCAGCTCACGGGCTGCAGTGTACTTGGGCCACCTTCAAAGAATATCTGCTTACAGCTGGGACTAGCAATAAATTTCATACGATTACTTTTCCAGAAGACATTAACACCTTTTTTTTTTTTTCTTTTTTTTTTTTTTTTCTTTTTTTTTAAGAATGTATTTTTTCAGAGCTTTCAAAGTCTTCAAGTCCTCTGTCTGGATCTGCTGATTGTTATACCTCACAGTCCCACCACTCTGTAGCAAAACTTAAGATTCAACTCTCAAGTGTGTTCCAGTCTCAGCACATACAGATAAATGTGTTTGTGTACTTCATTGTAAAATACTGATGTGTTCAAAAGGCAAATACCAGCTGTAGAGATTTGTTGAGCTGGGATAAGCCTGATAAATTCACGTCCTCCCTCCTCACCATTTATTCAAAGAAGAGTACCCGTAACGTTAATGTACTTTATAACATTTCCCCTTTCTTTCTGTCAAAACAAACTTTGTTAGAAGTTGCTTTTAACTTTGAAACATCTCAATTGGTTTTGCTTTGTTTTCTTCCTTTTCACTGTTCTACAGCACATTTTACATGCCTGATGAAATTACCAGTGGTCTTTTGCAATCTCGATGTGCTGTCAAATGATACCAGTATCACCGTAGCAGTAAAATGTTTTCTTTCAGGAATGTTAGCCAATACCACAAGAAATAGCATTTGTAAGGAGCACTCTCAGGAAAATTTAAGTAAATGCTCATCACTTCATCCTTACTTCAAGTTCTCCTAGGAATTTTTTAACTGACTGCAGCTGATCTTTGAGATAAGATACAAAAAAAGCATTTAAATTGAGAAAATAAAAATGCTAAGTTCTATTGAGAGTATAAAGTGGAAAAGAATGGCTGTCATTTGATCATGCTGCTAATAAGAAAACTGTAAATCCTGCATATTTTACAAGATCCACTTTAATTAAAAAATTAATAATGTGAAAATCCAAATCAACATATATATCTCCACAATTCCTTTCTTAAAGGTCTATTTTGGTTTATTTCCTCTTCCTTTCTTTCTCTATCACATCCGCATGATATTTTTTCTACAGTCTAGGATTTTTTTATTTCTCTTATTACATTTTTATTTGCTTCCTCATGCTCTGATACTGTGCTCTTATTAGTTAGCTTGCTCTGTCTCCCCCTTGTAAGGCAAAATGAATATTAGCTAACCTGTGTATTCCCAGTGGCTGATTAACTGGAAGCCATGATAAAATGACTTTGTAAAGGGTAGAATTGGCTCTCACAGGTATGCATGGAAAAAAGCACAGAGAAAGGAAGAAGCATCTGGAGGCAGAAGGCTGATACTACTTGAAACACGTCTTCTAATGTTAAGTGTGAATTGTACACATTCTGGGAGGAATTCTTTTCCCTGAAAAGTGACTTATTTTACTACTATGGGACTACAGAAATATAGGGATCTTAAATATGAATTCCTGGGATCTGTGAAAGACAAATTTGAAAAACATTATTGAAATACGTGAGATAGAGAAATCTTTATTTCTCTCTTTTTATACAGTGCCTGGGAACTTACCTGCAAAAATTCAGTTATATGTGCATTTCATTGCAAGAAAAACTGTAATTTTCTAGTGCAAATCTAGACCCCTACAAAATGTAACAGATGATCCAAATTAGTACTTTCCGCAAAATTTTCTGTTTAAGACCTTTCACTGTGATTGAAACAACAAGTTTCTTATGTTCCTTTACTGAAAAAGACAACTTGAATTTTATATCTCCACTACACCAGTGGGGCATACTAGGGAATGTATGAACAGGCACACTCTGCAGCCACCAACACGTGTCCCATAAAGATACCATATAAATTTGTTGGCTATTAGGAAATGGTTCTTCACCAGAGGGCAGTCGACATAGAAGAGGGTGCCTAGGGCGACAGGCATGGCTCCAAGCTGCTGGAGTTCAAAGAGCACTTGGACACCACCCTCAGACATAGGGTTTAAATTTCGGGTGTGTGGTCCTGTGTGGAGCCAGGATCTGCACTCGATGGTCCTTGTGGGTCCCTTCCAACTTTGGATATGCTATGATTCTATGATATCTTGAAACAGCTTTCTAAATTTGGGTGTGCCAAGAGCTTGCTTAGATATATGACTATCTGTGGATGTCTAACATTTCTTCCCTCTATGACAGTCCTAGAACACCTTCTAATTCCCAGACTAAGTGCTGACCTCTCCCTCCACAGAGGTATGAGATGGAGAAGCAAAGGCAGCAGGTCTCCATGAGCTGGTGAAATTACTGCTCTGTTTCCTTTCAGGAAGCACCATCTGCTACTTCAGCCAAGAAATGCTCTTAGCTTGTTTGACGGAGTCAGATGGGATGAACTTCACCTAAAATCCTGATGCTAGCAGTACATACCAGGGATATCCTGCTGCTACCAAGATATGCATGACCCACTTGCAATGAGTGACCAGAGCTAGAAAAAAAACACACTATGTAATGCCTTGAGTTTGGGAAATTCAAAGAGAATCCAAGGAAAAAAATCACTTTCTCTTGTAACAGAGTCACCTCGATGCCCACTTTGGGAATCCAGGAGATTGCATGGGTCTTAAAGATACAGCTTAAGTGCAGGTAGCATCCTGAAATGGCACGGTGTATGATTAAATAGCAGGCTTAAATATTTAAATTATTGGCTGTCATACCAAGATACCTATACTTGCTGCTAAGTAGCAAGAAAGGATGTTACTGTGACCACTACTGAAATAGCCCTTTGGTGTGAGGTACTTCTCATCATTTTCCATATGCAACAAACATGAGGCAAGTTCCAGCCACCAGTCACAGAAAACCACTCAAAAGGTCCTGAAATTTTATAGCCCTTGTGCTGACAGGGTGAGCCAGCAAGTTACAATTGTTCCCAGTAATGCTGGAAATGCTTTGTGCTGAGGGATGAACTTATTATCTCACACAGTAGATGCGACAGTCACACTGTGTCTCGGAGTGCCTGCTACAGAAAATGCCCTGCCTGTCCTGCCAGAAGCAAAAACACCCATCCCAGGGCAGAAATCACAGAAAAAGTACTTGCTGTTCTCAACTGAAATGTGACATTACAACAAACCTGCAGCTTACAGATTGTCTTGGTAGCATAAAAGCTGTTGTCATATCTGTAGCACTATTTCCAAGCCTGAGCTGTCAGACCTTTCTGCAGCTTTCCTCATATTAATTTCCTTGTTTCAAAAACACAAAGATGAGATGCAACAGAAACAGATGAAGAAGTACACTGGAAGCAAAAGGCACAGGTTCAACAATGTAGGACCAATGACTAGGACTCCATTTGCTTTTATTGGGTCAGATTGTCTCAAATTTCAGTCTTCGAAACAGGAGGGTCTGCAATATAAAACATTTGGTCTTAAGGATTTGCTGCCTACAACACACCACACATTCCCATGAGGAGACACCATTTCAGACTAGCTCGGCTGGCCCCGCATACTGACTTCCACTTCAGCACGGTGGGTACAATCATAAAACGGCATGGGTTGGAAAGGACCTCAAAGACTATCTAATTCCAACCCTCTTGCCATACACAGGGTTGCCAACCACTAAACCAGGCACCAGCCCAGGCTGCCCATGGCACCATCCAACCTGGCCTCCAACACCTCCAAGGATGGGGCATCCACAATCCTGACTTCATTTCAATCCAGTTGTCACTGAAATCAATCTCACTCCTGTTTGCCAAAACCGCTCCACACAGTAAGCAGGTACAACCAGGAGGTTCCCTTTGGACCAGGAGCACATTTCTGAACTCAAAGGCCAACTTCCAAAGGCATACTCTCAGCCAATAGCCTCTCTCTCCAAGGTTCAGTTAACTGCTTTAATTGGGCCACCCCAGCTGCCCTCCCTCTTCCAGGAGATAGCTATTTTCCTCTGAATGGTGGCCTGCCTGGGAAAAAGCTTTCATTCAGTTAATAATGATTTTCCATCTGCAATCTATGCTGTCAGGAAATATCAGTTCTACAGTGAGGAAGAAAAAACAAGAAACCTCTCTAGGCTGCAGTGAAAACAAAGGATTTTACCTGTGCTTTTCCAAGTGTCAGAATTTTTATTAAGTTTTAAGACCTTTCCTTCAGAAGATCCAAAACAAAACTGGCACAGAATAAGATGCAGAAGGTCCTTCTGCTGCTCAGTCTCTCCAAAAAGCACAAAGGATTGCAACATTAACAACTCTGTGCTGCTGACTTGCTCCTGGGAAGTTCATCATTTTATTGGCACTCTTGGATGCTCGTGACTATAGAAACTGATTAGAGGAACTGCACAAGTTTGAGAAGCAATCCATCCTGCCTGAATGGCAGGTATTCAGATCAGAGAGGATCTATTTGTGCCCATTCATATCCCCATTCAGAAGCACTTTTTTCCATCTCTGAACAGTATTAGTGACAAGATCATTAAAAAGCCAAATAATCAACGCGTAAGACATTTACTTCAAATCTCAATCAAGAAGTACAGAAAGAGGTAAATTATATGACTGTTTCTTTCCAGGGAAACCCTCTCCTACTAGCAACTGACTTTCTCTAAATTTTTGTATGAGTGTTCACCCAGAGCTCAATAGTAGTTCTTCTCTGAGGATTAAGGACACATCTGCTTTCACAAGCTACTTCACCTCCTTGTAGCAGAATGCACAGCATTTGATTTCAAAAAAGAGAACGCTTTCAGAGAATGCTTTACTATTAATTAATTTATTTATTTAACAAAGAACTTAGAAGATGAAAATTAGTTTTTAAATATTAAGTACTATTACCCTTGTGAGGCATGAAGCGTTTATACCCAGGTATAGGGAAGAAGGCCAGAAAATTCTGAAGGCAAACCTGAGCAGAAAAGAAGTTTCAGAAAAGATGGCATGGAAGTAGTTGATGTAGATTATGTAGGAACTCCTCACAAATCTGTGCGTGAAAAAAGCAGAGAGGGATGTAAAAATGAAAGAAAAGATAGTCAGTTAAGACTTGCTAAGAAAAGATATGGACAGCAGAAAAGAGGAATGATTTAATGCTAACGTGATTACTGAGAACAAAAGATCTCTTATAAATATACCGTGGCTGTGAAGGGGAAGACGCACCAGTAAGAAATTATGACTATTAAATAAATAAGGGGAAAGACAATACAAAAGATTGCAATAAAGTGGCTGACCACAACGCCTATTTTTAAAGTCCCAAGTCACTGACAGAGCCATGTTTTTCTAAAAAGTACAGGCATTTAGGAAATCAGTAGATTGCAAACATTATTTCCAACAGACAAAAAAATATGTAAAAAGTCACTTATGCCAGTGACTTAGCATAATTTCATCAAGGAACTCCTTGTCAGTGAGTGGTGTTTTTTAGCTCTACAAAACTGGACAGCATCCATGAAGTAATAATGTTGTTTTTGTTTAGATCAGTTTCTGTTTAGACGCCATTATCAGTTGCATGAAGCCACTGATGAAATACATATATATAAATAAAGAAAAACAGAAGCACATCAATTGGTAATGCTCAACGTCATTTTGTCTCAACAAATCCCATTACCGTTGTAAAACACAATTAGTTTTCGAGAGTCCTGTGGAACATATCATTCAAGTCTTTTAAATCAGTCTCCTAATACAGATCAAAACTAAACCAGAGGAGTAAATTTGCATTTGATAAAGTACAGACAGGATAATGTAATATTAGACATGCAGAATAAGTGTTGAAGATTCTGCTGCCCCAGTGAGCTCAGACAATGCTCCCCCGACTACCAGCATGACGCCACAGCTGAAACCCAAGATTTAAGCACTTTTTGTGTTTGCCACTTGGCAGCCAGATGCTGTGGCAGACTAAAACACATATTGGATTTCTCCATCCAGTGACCAGACATACTGCCTACGCTGCCTGCTGCTGAACAGGACAACCAGCGGCAACCCTGCCAGGCATGCCAAGGACTGGGCACCCACCTTGCAGCCGCTTCACCAAGCTGCTAGTCAATCCTGGTCAGATCTGCAGATACAAAGCAGATAATATAACACAATACGATCTTACGTGATACCTCAGACCAGAAAAAAATCCAAGGAGCTAAGAGCAAAACATTTTAACCGCAGGTGACTGCAGACTCTTAGTAAAGAGGAATAATAGCAAAACTTCAAGGAATTCAGAAGCTTGCTCTCTGATTTTTTCATTCATTCATCGAAGGAAGACCAAAAATACTGGGAATTACTTGAAGCTGCTAAGATACTGAATTTTGTCCACGCAGGGGAACATACTTGACCAAAAAGCATTATGAAACAGAATATGAGAACATTAATTTCAGTTCATAATGAGTTTTAATAACTGAACTGTGATTTCTTAATGTAGACAGAATTACAAAACATACAATGTGATAAGGATGTTTTAGAGCATACAGAAAGCCATCTACCACTGAACTAAAAGGCTCCAAGTTAGTAAACACCATGCAGACACAACAGTCGAGTCCTGGGCCAGAACACAGTGCAAGCAGCAGGGGAATCAGCTTCATCCTACAGACGACCAAATATGTGAAGACAGAATAAATCCTTGGCATCTGTATGTCTGAATTGCCATGATTAATTATTAAAGCTCCTTTCACACTGCCTGAGTGCCTATTAGTGGCCTCAAAGTACAGATGAAAAGAGACTCCTATCCCTGAGCCCACGTGTGCTGTGACCATGAAGTGCTGTGGAGCAGGTGAGCAACACACAGGGTGACCAGGGCAGGGCTGTGAGCTGCCTCCAGTTATGACATGGGGAAGTGCAGAAAGAAAACAAGTCTTTCTTCCTTTGTCTGTCTGAAAAGAAGTGAGGCTTCTTACGAATGGATATAATCAGTGACAACAAACATCGTGGCCCTTGCAGCCTAGTTGAAGGGGAGATGAGTGGATGAGGAGGGGAAAGGAGAGAGTGAGCAGCAGCAGTGTCAGAGCAGAGACGGGAGTAGGACAAAACTGAAAGGAGCTCATTTGGCTAGGGGAAGAGTAAGGGAGGTCTGAAGACATAAGAACAAAAAATTTAAACCAGAGGCAGTCAAAGGTGTCAGCACAAGGATTGAGAGGGAAAGATAACAAGGTCCCACTGATGGGCACGGACAGGGATTCTGACAGTTGCCTTTCGCAGGGCTTGACGTGGGAGGTGCAGGTGTCAGCAGAGACTACCATGTAGAAAAACAAGAGCAGGCACATAAATCTTATTTCCTCTCTTCGGGTAGGAAGAAAAGGCCAGCTGGGGTAAATCTTTTTTAGGAAATAATTATCAGGATTTAAACAGACCCTAAATGTGCAGGCCGTGGAGGCGGCTGTAACAATGTGGAGTTGCAGATACAACACACCAACAGAAGAGAGAAAGAGTGCTCCATTGTGCTTCCTGAAATTAGGTTTAGCGAGTTTTATTTGCACCTAAACAGTAATAGCAAACTAAGACCCACACCCACATCAAGCTTGAAGAGACCCAGATATCTGAGACACAACAGACTGCTCACAGGGCTTCCAGTGTGGAAGAAAAAACCTAGTCACAAACTTCTACAGATGACTGACATCCTCTATATCCATGCATTGTGGTCTGCTGTAATTCTCAGAAAGATCATTAGCAGAAAGTGTTGAGATCAGAGGAGAAAAAACACTGTATGAGAAAGAAAATTCAGGTAAGAGCAAGGACACTTTGTGGGAAAGAAAATAAACACACTGAACATAAAGCACATTGCGTGACTGAGGGTTTGACTTGAGTAAATTGAAGCATGATGATCACGTACAGGCAGCTGCGGGCAGATGGACAGATGGACAATTAACTAGAAGACAAAGAGAACCATGAGAAAACAAAAGTTTGGTTGGGGGAAGAAGGCTGTTCTCCAGAAAAAACACTGTTTGTTTTTGTTTGTTTGTTTTTCGTTGTTTTGTTGTTTTTTTTTAAAGCAAAGGGGCGTGTTAAAGCAACTACAATGAAGTAATTAGTAACAGGTCTGAAGCTTGGTTGAGGCTATTTGTCTGCATCATTCAAAACCTTACTGAGAAATCCACAGAGAAGAATGCAGAAAAGTAGTGTATTTGAACAAAATAACAGGAAAATTGAAGTAATCTTTAAGGTATCAAAGACAATCAAAAGGATTTGTTATAGGAAATACTTGAGTGGAGGGGAGGATTTTTGGAGGACAGAAGAAAACAGTGCCTGCTCTATACAGGGATAACACTAAAAGATAAAAAGAAAAAGCAAATGAAGGCATAAAAAAGGAGAGAGGAGGATTAATAAATAAAATGTCAGCAAAGGTGAGAGAGAAAAATAATAGCTAGCGCTCCTAAATAGTTATAGCATCAGTCTAGGCTAGGAAAAGGAAAGAGTTTTATGAGAAGAGAAATGAGACAGAAAGAGACCAAGCATGGGGAGAAAAACAGCTGTGGTTAATATCCGCCTACTCTTTGAAAAGCAGCACAGCCTGGTAACTGGATCCTGAAAGAAGCTGAAGTGATGGACAGGAGAAAGAGGCCGCAGAAGGCAAGCTGTGATGGAAGAAAGGAGAAAAAGCAGGTCAGTATTTTCAACAGTGAGTCTCAGGGTGGTCTTGAGATATCTTCTGGCACAAGCCAGGTTTGGATGCTTTGAGCAAATTGTGCTGTGACAGGAAAATGGTAGCCCAGAGTTAAAGATAGAACAGAAATGAGGCAAGATGTGAATTGATGGAGCCAGGAACAGCGACTGGATGGAGAGGCTTTTGATGGATGGGAGGTCACAAAAAGGCCAGGTGGGGACAGGCGGGTGGGAAGAGGATGAGTGGTCTGGGGAGAAAAAGGCAGTGGTCAGGAAGAGGGAAATTCGCTGCTGGAGGGTTGGGGGAGACAGCCACCCAGCTTGAGGAGGGTGTCAATGTGTCATTTGTTCAGCGCTTCATGACCCCATGTCAAAGGGCAGGACCCTTAACAGCACAAACATTAAAATGTGTGGCAGATTGATGTTTTAGGTGATATATTTTTTTAAATTCTCCTTGGCTAAAATAGGCATTTTACATTCCTCATTTTTCAACTAACTAATATTAAGCTGCATTAAAACACACACACACACATCTCCCTCCAAAAAAAAACAAACAAAAAAAAACCAAAAAAGCCCAAACCAAGTTTACATCTGAAAAAAATTGACACAGCCCACTTTAAAAGCCTCACAGCACTTTGAATGTCCTCAAGTTTTGGTGTGAATGAGTGAATTTTTTTTAGGACTTTCACCATGTTCAGTGTTTTCAGCATTTACTGTTGCGTCCTTTATACTTTTGCTAGATTTCCATTGCTGTTCTCTTTATGCTCTTGCTAGATTTCCATTACATTCTATAAAAAGCTTGTCTTGAAATTTGGTATCTATGCACCTAGCACCTTTTTTCTACAGAGAAGATGTGTTGATAAAATCTCTTGTCATCACGGTAAAATCTGGATACTGCACACAAGCTCCTCGTTGCCTTATTTGTAAGGAAAGTGAGCAAGTGGTCCCCCTAAGAGCATCCATGAGGCTCGCTGCCATGTTTCAATCAGAGAACAAGCTCAGCATGGCATCTGTCTCCATCTCTCAGCAGAGATGCGCTCAGGGCAGACGGGTGAGAAGGAGGACGCTAGGAAGCTCAGCTGGCATGCATAAGACATTTCAAACACGTGTAACTTGATTAAGCCATGGTTAAATTGTCTATTAGGATAGAAAGACATCTGTTAGAAGAAGCTTGAGGAAGACACAGGAAACACATTCAAATCTGCTGTTTTCTTCACACAGTTTTTGAATTTTAGAACTGCTCTAAGTTTGAGATTTAGCCTTCAAAGCCTCATTTTTAAATACTGGCTGATAAAAAGAAAGAACTTTGGACTGCAAATTCATAGCATGGTTTTACAAATGCTCTTTTCTGTTCTTGTTTACCAAATGCTAATTGCTTAACCGAATGCTGAATTTGTTTGGCAACCCTTTCTGGCCTTTTTTCTCATAGTGCTCAATTTTTTGAGCCACTTCCATTATGTTTACAAGCGCTAGCATGAGACATTCAATCCTGCAAGTAATAACACAGCAAAAATAAAAATAACCCTCATGATGCACATTCCTCTGAACAAAGGGGAAGATGTTGATTGGTGACTTCCCAGTTCTATTTTTTTGCCCTTTCATACATTCCCATGGGCTGGACTCACCTTTCCTAGCTTCAGGGTGGTTTTTTTTTTTTTGAAAAGCTCTCCCCAGTCTAAGCCATTTGTCTGGGTGTGAAAGGAGCCAAGATGTGAAATACAGAGACGTTAAAGTATTCATGGTTAAAATTTAAGGGAGGCCAACACCATACACGTCATTAATGTGAGGTGATGGCAGCAGGTGGGAAGGAGGGGAAAAAAAATTAAAAAAAATCATGAACAACTCAATTTCCTTCTAATAGATCCATAAAATTCTCCACCAAAATATATATATATACATATATATATATATTTATATATTGCAAATTCCCCAAAACAAAATTAAACTTATGTTTCCCACTTATACAACCTAGAAAGGGCCAGCAACTCCTTTGTTTTCTCTAGGAGCCTAGCTGATGGTTGGCTTGCCTACATTGGAAAAGCAGCAGCCTCTGCAGAAGCTAACCACTGCAATCACCAGCCACGTCTTATTAAACCCATACATGGGAAGAGCTGTGTCTCCTAGATGAAAATTTAATTCCCTTAAAAGTATACATTTCAGTCGCAGGATGTCAGTCACATCATTAAACCTATTAATAGATAAGCAAAATGCATAGCAGATGGCCTGTGCAGACAAGGATTTTCAGGCACGTTGCAAGACATTATGTCTTGTCTTAGAATCAGCCAACAATGACCTGGAACACACACTTGTGAATTTCCTATGTTAATAATTGCAGCAGTAGTGCTGGCTATGAAGAATCAATTAGAAATCTTGTTGAAATATTCTAGTTTTGGTCAAATCAGAGAAGGTCTCATGGTGTTTCTGTGCCCAGGCAGCTCTTCTGTACTTTCCTCATGCCATCAAAATACCCCTGAATAGTCTCCTTATTAAACTGATAGTTTAAAACATCTTTACTAGAAGTCCCATAAATGTAAATGTTGGCTTTAAAGAAAAGAACGTTCTGTCTTTAAACTTTTTGAGAAAAGTCAGGGTGAGTAGTTATGAGGAAGAAGAAAACAAAACATTTTGAGCAATAACGTTCAATTTTTTAAGAGGAAATTAAAGTGCTAATTTGAACACACTATCTTTCTTTTTATTGTTATTCCTATTATGGAAAAGAAAATTAAATTATAACTTGTATACAGGGGAGACATTTATAATTAACTTATTTTCCTGACAGGTTTATTTTTGTATAATATCTAAATATTCATTTAAGACTAATTTCTCTCTACTGTATGTTAAGCTAAAGTAAATTGATACAGAACACTGGGAAGGGTGGGGAATGAGACTAATAATCACTTTTTGTCATTTGCAAAGAGGGAAGAGCTTGTCTAGTTCATCATTCTAGCTGGCTTTTGTATTATTGTTTTTTTTAGGAGAGTCATAATTACTACTTAGAGGAAGAAAGTTGTATAATGGAGAGTATTCATTTCACAGTCTTGTTCCTTTCTGAAACACTTTCTGGCATCACAAGTTTCAAATTGCTCTAAAAAGGCCCCGAGGAGTTCATTTATTTACCATCAAAGCTACAGGAAAAAGAACTACAAAAGCAAAAGCCATCCTTAGCTTAAAGGGACAAAGCTCTGTACATTTCTAAACTGTGAGTACAAGGACCCTTGTTAGACTTTACTCATCTCAAATAAATGAATTCAGAGGAGAAATTGCTTTGTAAAAAGAAAAAAGTAACAAATTCATAATTGTCTTGTTTTCTTTGTAATTATTTCCAGTAAAACAATTCTACCTACTCTTCTCCCCATCTCAAGTCTGATGACCCACTTGATATTCCAGCCCTGGAGATATTTAATACCTTCCAGGTCACTGAGTGATCAGAGAAGCCCACTTTTCTAGCTCCCTGATTCCTGACAATCTCCAGTTTCCAGAAATAAGGGTACATGTTTCCAGCTACTGTTAGACTGGAGAGCAAAGTATGCTTCCTTAAGAAAGAAGGCAAAGCAAAATAGCATTATCCATTACTGCCAACATCAAGCTTATAAAAATGTTTAGGCAAGCTTTCCATATTGGACTTAAAAATAATGAGATGTTGTTTAGAGATAAAAGTTAAAGTTCTGTGCATTTGTGTTTGGATTCCTACAATCCCTAAGCTTTCTTGGCAATTATTGACCGTCTCTTCTGATCACGTACTTCTAGACCTGAGCCTTTCAAAACCTCATTATCTCAAACCTTGTCAGCATCTCTGGGCCAACATTTCCTTTTTAATCGACAGAAAAGCAACTGAGAGCATGAAGGGCTAATAGTGCATCTGAAGAGAAATTACTGCTGCTGTGCTTACAACAAATGGGCTTGGTAAAAGTATCTTTGCTTAATTTATTCTGTGTTTGTAGGTCTGTATACTTCATTTTCCAGGCTTTCCTGAGGGCATTTTTTTTTTTTTTAAAGTCTTTACAAAGTGGCTGGCTAGCCAGAGATATAAGCTTATTCAAATGTTAAAATTAAGATGCAATGTCCATATCGCACCTAGCTATCATGCCTCCAGGTCTTACTTGTTGTTGGCATTTGTTGGAAGTACTGGAAAACTTTCTCATAAAATGTAGGGGATGGATTAGTATGCTTGGAGATCAATTCACATCAATTGCAGAGAAAGGCTGGATGGTTTTGAGTCTCTCTTTGCTACCTGGGATGCCTAAGTAATATCCTAAGACATGGGTTTACATGCAGCATGGCTTTCTCTAGGCCTATCTGGCTGGTTATGTTACTTTGAACTGTGTCTTAATATGTTCACTTCTTCCACGTTCTACTTTCTTCTCATTTAAACTGACGATATCTGTATTGTCACTTTCCTGATAGTACTCGAAGAATTCTGCAGGAAATATTGATTTCTGCCTGCTGGAACTGACTTGACAGCAAGGTTTTGTTCCCCCTCAGCCCCCTCGAGAACTGCACACGTGCCAGCTTCTTCAACAAAGATGTAGACAGGTATCCAAATGATGTGCCCATTTGCTTTCCATCTTTCTGACCGAGTGTTGTTGCCATTGTTTCACAAAAACTATCCTGATTCTGGGAAAGTTCAAGCAGTGGCCTCTGATTAGGTCCCTCCTGTGAGTAGGGAGGATCAGCTCAGTTTGCTGAAGCCAAGAAAGCTTAGGAGAGCAACCTTGTTTTTCTCTATCAGAATGGAAATTAAGGCCAGGGCAAGCTAATCAGGAGAGACTGCAGAATAGATGCAACTTCTCACACAGACAATTCTGCATCATCACTCCAAATAGTTCAGGTTAGGTAGGCCGATGATGTTGACTCTGAATAAAATCACACAACAGCGTATGAGGAATGAAATGAAGTGAGCATGCTCTCACTTTTTTTTTTTTTTTTTTTTTTTTTTTAATTTAATAATGTTTTTTTAATGCCCATCAACAGCTTTATGATGGCCAGCAAACTCAATGCTGTTCTCTGGTGAGATTACTGTGACTTTGTGAAGGGTAACTATGATTGTAAAATAGACTTGCAAAGCACTTCAATTAGAATTATTAACAAAAAATCATGAGCAGAAATCCATGACAATTATTGACTTCTAATTAAACAATAATTGTAAATTGGGAATTCTGTAAGGGCATTTTTAATGAGCTGCTCTGATGTCTATCCCTGGCCTGACACCATTCAATCCTTTTATCAGTGATCTGAGAGAAAATATAGTCTTTATCTGAATTAAGTTCACAGGTCATATAGCACATGAAAGAATGAATGATGAAGGAGACAGCCTGACCTACACTGTGATCTATTTTGCCTGGTAGCGTAGGCTTGTTCAACTCCTGAATTGTGTTTAAAACCACAATGCCAAGTTGTAGCAATGGTAAGAAAAAGACAAAGGAAAAAAGAAGTTGTTCACTTCTACAGGACAAGAAGCTTTGTCATGGTAAAGCTGGCTCCCAAAAGGATTTAGAGGTCACAAAAATGAGTCTGAAATCTATAGCTAACAGGAACTGACACTCCTCTACCCACTTCCCCCAAAAGGGAAACCTTGTTAGAACAAGGACAAGAAGTAGGATGGAAATCTGAGAAAAAAAAAAAACCCTACTGAAGTGAGCTCAGTGTAGCTGGTTAGCTATGCACTGATTTCTAGATCAAAAGGCACAAAGATCTAGACATGATTTTCCAAGGTGATGTTAACTATCGCCTCATCTTGGGCACTGCTACAACAGTAATCCCATCTTCATTAAGAAGAATTTGTTAGGAGAGAACCCCGATTTTAAATATTGATGAAAAAAGTCTTAAAGAGATTTCCAATTTTCACAATTATTAAAGTTCAGCAATGATGGACGCATCTCTTAATTGCCTATTTTAAAATTACCATTTTACAGCTTAAAATTCTTCCCATTTACTACCAAAAAGAATTTGTCTTCATTGTTTCTTTACGTCACTTATCATTAGGCTTTTCTTGAATTTAGAAGGAAATATTTACTGAATGCTTATCTAAGTACTTTTCTGGCCATTGCCATTACCATCTTCACGTGATAATGAAACATTATCTTTGCTAGGGGTTTTACTCATGTTCTTGCACCTTGGGAACAGTCTGTGTTGTTCCTACCTCTGCTGGGCATTGATTTCTTCTCATTTGTCCTTTTGTTTCCGCTATGTACATGCTGTTCTTCCTAGCATTGAATTTATATCATGCTCATCTTTAGTTCCATGACATTTATATACATACAACTATGTATACATATATACACATTGTGAATAGATAAGGTGGATTCTTGAAGTGGATTGCAACATAAATATTCCTTGATTCTATGATTCCACACATGTAGACATGTAAATAAAAATTTTAAATTGACTTCTTAACATACATGTTAGAAACTTTAATTTACATGTTAACTTTTTCTTCTCTTGCCCCAGCGCTACATTGTAGGTGGATAAATATACTTAAGCATTTGGTAAAATACATGTGGAATTTAAATTTTAAAAATACATGAATGCTTGCTAAAAACACTTTTTCCTCAGAGCCTAACCAGAATTATCAACTTTCTAAAATTGACCTTTTTAAAAGCTTGAGTATGTATACGCTAGAGAAAACATATTCAGTCCCATCACATCTATGCTTTCCTTACGTTAATAACATGGGAACAAAAATGATTACTGGTACCTCACCAGCAACTACTTTTGTGAGGAGCTGCTTTTCTTCCACAAAGGGCAAATCTTTTCTATGGTAGACAGCTCAGGCTGGGAAACTGCCCTTAGTTCTCAATGAGATACAATCTCAAACCTATTTTGCATGGACTCTTTGACAGCATCAATAACATTTTCCACATGCATGCACGACCACGCAGTTCCCTAGACCATGTGCGTCATCACTGCCTGACGGAGATTCACTCAGGCAGAAGACAAGCTCACCACCCTTCTCCCAGCTTTGCCCCCAACATCAGGCAATGCAGCCCATGCTCCTCAGAACCCCTTGGCCCCCTCAGCAACAAGCCATGCTCACCAGAAATTCTGCTGAAGGCCCAAACAAATGGAGACCTCCTAGTTTGAGAACGCTTTCCTCAGACAGCCCTGGTGCTAGGAGCACAAAAACACTATTCTAGCTTATTTAGGATTTTTGAGGACCTCAGATTCTTGCATTAGAACAAAGCTTTTGCAGACACATGCAAAAACAATTACTCTCAGTCTTCCTCTGCATCTTCCGGGATGTTCTGTAACAAACAGCTCAGGACAACACTTAGAACACATCTGCAGACATTTAGGATCAATTAGACCTGTCTAACTTCCTCCCCAAGATTCCAGCTGAGAAGCTGAGCTGATTACAGCATATAAAACACCTGGGCAGAAAGATGGCTACTGATGGCAGGGAGCACTTTGATGTAGGATGCAAAAGGAAAACAAGGCTTGGCTGCTGGGAGCAGGAACTGTGAGCAGTTTTAAACCACTACTGAGGAGCAGATTTGACAGTGAGGAGAGTTAACCAGTGTGGAAATGAACCCGAGGACCTGATGGATTTCTGTGTCTTTGAAAATCAAGATAGAAATGTCTCTGTAAAAAATACTCTGTAGCTCAGCCAGAAATTATGGGCTTTTATAGGGCTTACTGACTGAACTAGACCATGTGCATGCAGTGATCAGGCAGCATGCTCATCATGTGTAAATACTGAGGTACTACATGTTTTTATTTTAAAGTATCACTGTAGTAGTTCCCTCTGGCCTTAAAATTAATTTTCAGGTTGTTTTTCCTCCATTTTACATTTTTTTGATGATTTAAAATTGTAACTCCTCCAGGCTAAAGAAAAAAAGTAATATATGCACACGTTTCGAATGAGTCTTAATACAGCTTGTGTTTGTTATCCAACCTTAGTCTGAGTTACACTACATAAGAGCTTCTCAATATTCAAATGCTGTTATTTTCTGGAAAATTTTGCTGCTCTGCAACAATGCTCTGTTTCTGTTTCCCTGTACTTTTGAATGCCAACCTGCAAAAACCCAGCTTTAAAGTATTACCTTCTGTGAAGGACTAGGGTAGAAAAAACATGCAAAATTCTTTCCAATTCCCTTTGAATTTGTCTTTAAAGAGATAAAGTAGCAATAAAATACTGTACAAGTTTTAAAAGACAGAAAAGCACTCTTTCCCCACGAACAATTAGTTTTACAAGGTCATTTGAAAACCAAGTACGCTATAAAAAAGCTTCAGATGCTTTTGCAATACTTTCATTTTTTAATCATCCATTTAACACAAACTGCACTATATCATTCAGTAAGTATCTTTCTACATATTCTGTTGACAATTGAATTAATCTAGTACTTATATACCAGATACAACGATTTATAGAAACTGGAACTGTATGTTAATTATCTAATAAACAAAAGCTCACTGGACAGCTGTGCCATGTAGTTTCAGCAAAAATATGTTCCCCCTGAAGTAGTTACCAGACTGGCTATTTATTACATCATGAAATGATAACATTAGAAGGAAGAGTCAGAGAAAACAGATGCTTTACTACCTATATTTGAAAACTGATTTAGTAAACATTATGGTATTTTTTTTTTTTAATTACCATTTTTTTCCTAAAGAAATCATTTGCATTTCTTCTAAAGCAAACAACATTATTTTTACACAAGCTATCCGTGAATACTTTCCACTCACAATTATTCACAATTCTCAATTCACAATTCTCTAGGCCTTACTTTTTTCCTTACTTACCTATACAAATATGTAAAAAAAAAAGAAAGTAGTTTTAGTACTTCGTAAAATAACAACAACAAAAAAGTAGACAATAACAAATACATTGCAGCACAAACACAAAATATTAAAGTATTAAATGTGTTTATTTTAAAGTATGCTGTCATACTTTAATCCAAACCTGGTTTGAAAATCTGGCCCCCAGTGCTCCCATCCCCTCCCATAAATGATATTTCAAAATTGAAGATCCGTGATTTTTGTTTCTGGGCTGTGAGGAAGAGGTCAACGGACAGCCTGACAGTTTTGCATAGAGCATGAGAGCATTAAAGTCCTCTTAGAAAGCAATCTTCAAGGGTACACACATCTGCTCATTCACACCTTTGAGGAGGTAGCGGCACTATTCTATGCCTGGGAAAGTTAAGGTTTAGACTGATGTAAAATTTGACTTTGTACTTTTAAAGAATTGACAGAATGCTCAGAGTATAGGAACAGGCACTCTTTAGTTTCAGCCAGAAATAGCAGGAAAACTTGCCAAACTCATTGCTAAAATCTTTGCTGAAACTGGTCTTGAAATGTAAAGAAATCTGTTCACCTAACACTCCATGCAGAGTCTATTATTTATGGTATACCAAAGGGCAACTGAGAGGCAGGGATCTCAAGCACCTTCAGAATGAAAAGTCCACATCTCCAAGCCAAGGTGATTCCAGTGACGTTTTCCAAGTGGGATAACCATAGTGAGTCAAGCCAGTCTGAACCTCACTGAGTTCTGGAGCAGAAGGAAGGACAGACAAGCCTAAGGAGGGAGCAGTTCAGTATGGCAGTGCTGGACAAACAGCTCCGAAAAATCTTATCTGACCAAACATCATCCCTGTAGAATCACAATCAATTTCGGCTGACTGCTCAAAGCACTTGTATGTGCTTCATGCAGGGGACATCAGTAAAAACAGGTCATGTAACCTCATACCACAGCTTTAGCAGGACTGAAAATGGCACTCAGGGTGGCTGAAGCTAACAGTGATGGATCCAGGAAAACCCTTTGCTTTTTTATTCATCCTGGACTGAGGACTCTATTCAGAGAAGGACACGAGTGTCCTTTCTCCTTACTGTTCCTAGTAGTAGGAACTAAAAGGTCACTTGAAATTCCTGTGCCCTCATGATTGCTGGGACTTGCAGTTAAATATTTAGCACCCAAAAAAAAAAAAAAAAAAAAAAAAAGTTTTTTTTATAGTTTATGAACAATTGTTTGTCTTTTGTCTGTCATGACAAACAAAATGTAGAAATACAGGAGTATAAAATGCAGAGTTCTTGGAAGATGTGAGTTCCTGTGTAGGAAGAAGACAACAGGACTCTTAGCCAATGCAGGGCATGACTGAGCATACAGACACTGGGAAACTGTCCCTGGTGTGGTGCTTGTGATGTCCTTGGACCTGGAACCAGTACAAGGAACTGGGAGAGCTCCACCACCTGCTGGAATGAGCTGGGCGCTGCCGGACAGCTGCACGCCACCTGAGAGATAGAGAAACCTGCTGCTCCCTTATTTCTACCAATATCTGCATTCTCCTACTCCTCAACTTCTGCTCTACTAATAAACTCATTAAGTATAGCAATATAATCAGCATCCAATTTTCCCCAGGGATGGAGAGAGAGAAGGAAAGGATCCCACATGACAAATGCTCGTGCTCTGCTTAATGCACTATAGGTAGGTACTCACATACCACGGCTGTGGGCTTGTTATAACAACATATTGGCAGAACAGAATTAGGTGAAAGGTTCCTCTTTATCTTTTCAGTCTGTAAGCCTGCTATGAAATAAATGCAATATCACTAAGCTAAGGAAAGTGTTGTGCATGGGAGGAATCTGGGCAAGGGAAAACAAGAGAGCTGAAAAAATAAGAGCACAGATCCACAAGGAGAAGAAACCAACAGACTGCTTAGGAAGTTTCTGATGTCTGAATTGTGTCCACTGTGAAAAACTGGAAATCCTGGCTTGTTTCTCATGCACAGGAGAGCTGCAGAGGACAGTATACCCGCTGGATTTAGCTCTGAGCTGCTTCCCAAGGGTTGCAAGACCATTTCTGCCAGAAATATTCTTGCTGAAGAAAATACACCGTTCCTTAAGTAGTAAAGCTGTTAACATGCTGTTTCTACAGGAATAACTCTGTTAGCATTACCAAACTAGTAATACTGGCACTGTTCTAGTACTGCTGCTACAGGAGAGCATTTTGTACGGAATGCCTTTACAGGCATGAGGACATCTAATTTTATAAAACCTATACATGTAACACATACACACTGTGTCCAGAACTAACCCACTGTATCCAGTCACTTTTGATCAGTCAGATCCTTGCAGCAGTCATAGCAGCTCAATGTAAGAAGCTGAAAGCATAAAACCCCATATTGACACTCAGAAGAGCATAGAAGGGGGCAAGTGAAGACTTGCTTCCACTCATAACAGTCTGAACCACCCACCCTTTCCCAGCCTGGCAGCTGATATTCACACAAACCCTTCTTTAACACTGGTTTCACACATTTTCACATATATATATATGAATATATATTTCTTTTTACAAGCGCAATTTTATTAGGGGAAGGATTTTGAGACACTGCTCATACAGAGATCATTCCTTGCTTACTGCCTGAACTGTGTGAGACCTGGCTGCTTTCCTGTAGGAAAGATGTTCTGCACAGAAAGTATGCTCCTACACCTTTCCTGTCATATCTAGCTAACTAACCTCATTTCGCATTGGTAAATATAGCACATAATAATGTGAAGTAATAGCAGAACATATCCCAGTGGAAAGCCATCACTGGGGATTTTTTTAAGTTGTCACACAGGAGACAATGCAGCTCTTTTATTATCTTGAAATTGCCGAGCAGGTTTTTGCCAAACAAATCAAGCCCTAGCCCTCAGTGACTCCTACATCCATCCATCCATTCAAACCCAAACACTGCCCAAATGTCAGAGCACTGAAATCATGTCATGGAACGCCTTTGCATAAAAATCACTGCACGTACAAGATAAGGACAGCAACACAGCATTTGCTTTGTCTTCCTCCTAGTACTGAGCAAGAATTATGGAAGCAAAGTACGACCCAGATGACCTAGTGCTATAACAAGAAAAACAGACACTCATCACAGCATTGTCTGCCTATCCGCTTCCCAAACAGGTCAGCAAAGGTCCCCCAGAACTAGCAGGCCCTGCGCTGAGGCAGGAAGGTGCACACAAGGCAGGAATATTCAACTAGAAGATTTTCCGATTAATCCATTCCTGTGCTGTGCCTCAGGCAGCACACCACTGTGCTGTATTTCCCTGGAGGGCCAAGGGAGAAGCCATGCCTCTCCCTGTATTTAATGCATGGTTTTCAAATACAACTGTAAATATTAGCTTTCACAAAAGGGTCTTGGAGACATTTATTGTAATCTGTTTTTCTCCAAAAACTTTTTCCCCCAAAACCTGTGCTCTATTACACCTGTACTACACAACAAGATCTATCGTTTTTAAGTCACCAAATCAAAGTGATACCAATAACATTTAATTAAGGGAAACACTAAATCTCTGTGAACATCCTGTGAAAATTATAATCCTTTCTGAATTGTGCCTTTCAAAAACAATTTGCATATTTAAACTCTATATTATACTTAATATGCAAAAAAACCCCTCAAGTGTTGGTAAAAGTAGTGATTTGAAAACTTACATCGGGATATGACATTTCATCACAGTATCTCTTCCAGTTGACAAGATAAAAGTTAATGAAGATCAGCATGTTTACACTAGGTTTAGACAGTGTAAGAATGTAATAATTTAACAGTTATCCTGGATAGCAACTTCGTAAAAAAAAATAAATAAATAATGTAAGGATATGAATTATTTGCTGAAGTTACAGACAAAATTAAAACATCATCTGTGCATTTTTCCATAAAAACTGCAGGATAAAAAACATAACACTAGGCAACTGCAGAATGGTCTCTAAATGAGCTTATAAACCTCTGCAGTATCACCCTCACTCACTTCTGTCACAAAGTCTAGGAATAAAGTCAGAGCATGCTGAGAAAACCCTGACGATACAGCTTCATTCTTTTCAACCAGACAACACAGCACAATGTTCCAGTGAAAAATCTCAACTAACAATTATTAATCAAATGTCATGAATGAATTAGCTGTGAATGATGAATCTTAGAATCACAGGAGTTGGAAGGAATCTCTGGAGATCATCAATTCCAACCCCTAGCTAAAGCAGGTTCCCTACAATAGGTCACACAGGTAGGCATCCAGACGGATCTCCATAGAAGGAGACTCCACAACCTCCCTGGGCAAGCTGTTCTTCTTTTACAAAGGTTAAACCCACTTCATTCATGCTCCACATTTTGAATTCGAAAACAGGACACCACCTGTTTTTACCTTTCAAACCTGATCCAGTCATTGTCTACAATGATTAGGTCCAGCATTGCACTGATTTCATCTTGCATTTGAAGACATTTCTTTTTCTGAAATAAATTAGAAGGGGATTTCAAAGGTACCAATAAATATTAAGCAAATAAGTTAGGCTTGCACCTTTGAAAATCTCATGAATGATAAATCTATGGTATCTACTGTTATATAAAAATATGATCAAGATAAGAAAGTACACATCTTTGAGGTTTTGTTGGCTTGGGGTTTTTTTGCTTGTTTGTTTTTTATTTTTAAGTATTATTGATCTAATATCCAAATCTGCTAAATCTGAAACAGTATTAAATCCTTTTGAAAGCATCTTTATTTTAACATACCAAAGCAGCTGAGCACTACAGCTCTGGTCTAACAACACAGTTAATAACATAAGTATATGAATTCAGAATTAAGCACGTGCATATATTCAGGATTAGGGGTTTAATCTGTCAATTTTCCTCATGGTCTGTTAAACAGAGGAGTACAGAAAAAATACATACATTTCTAATTGGAAACCACAATGACTGATAAAACTAGTTAAATAAATATATGCTAGTGGTGGAAGGATTGTTCTCGTTTTTTGTTCTGAAGACAGAAAATGGAAGAAAGAAGTTAGCTTTTGATTAATTTCCCCCTCCTGCCTTTTAGTTTTTTTGGTGGAGTTTTTTCTTTAAAACTCTCAGTTCATTGCTCTTTCTCTGATGATAATTTCCCCTTACTAACTAGTCTGTCATCTAGATACAAGACTTGTCCATCTCTCAAGGCCGTATCTCCTGTTCTTTCTCTAGCATCCCCTGTGCTGCCCATGCCCCTCTTGCCATCCCACACCACCATGATCCTGTCCCCAGACAACCCAGTTCTGCTCTCCAACAGCAATGAAGAACTGCTACTCCCACCCTATGACCTCATGTTTTTCCCTAAACTTTAGCAAGACCTCTTTCCTTCCAAGTCCATGTCTCAAAATCCCCTTTTAGGTATTCCTTCTGTTCTTGCATTTGCCTCTCCCTTTCCTTTAACTTTTACTTTGAACTCAAGCAATTTCAATCTTCATTGACTTCTGACTGAAGACCTCTCCCTTATTGCTCCTTTTAGCCTACCTCATCCATTTGCCCTAGACTTAGTAATGAACTCTTCCTTCTGATCTTTTAATCTTTGAGTTCCTCTTCTCCGATGAATAAGGCTTCTCATTCCACAGAGCTGGCTTTGCCATCCTGCCCCACCTTTTCTGACATCCAGCCAATTACCCTCTGTAACTCCTCTCCTACTAATCTTCACTGGATTCTTCCTACACAGAGAGACAGAACATTTCATTGCCTCAGAAAGCTTTTGCTTCTGTTACTTTCCTGCTACCCTCTCTGTTCCTGACACCACACACTCAACTGTGTACACCTATCTCAGTAGCAAGGTATGTGCAGCACTATGAACTTCAGCATGAGATGAAAACCACCAAAAACAGGGTGAACAATCTGGCAGTTGACCCACTCTGATCTCCTCACCATCAACATCCTCTTCCTGGGCAAATGAGGACACCATTACATCTTATTTTACAGTCCTTGTCCTCATCCGCCTCGCTATCTCCTTCAGAAAAGTCACTGTATTTTTCACACACACACCTTTATATTGCTCTGACTGCTTCCTGTATTGCATTCACCTTTTTGGCAGCATGCCTTGTTGGCTGAGAGGAAGATTCTTAATGAACTGAAGGTATAGAAAGGGAGCACACAGGTGTAAACACAGTCAGGCTACAAAGGGGGAGAACAAAAGCATTGCCTGGGCACTCTGGTACAAAAACAGGAAAGAAAAAGCCCAGCTGGAGCTAGCAAGGGACATTAAGGTTAGAAAGAAACAATTCTTTGGGAATGCCATGTGCAAAAAGTTGTTCAGGAAAAATGTATCTCTTGATGGATGGGGAAGAGAAAGGCAGCAGGCATCAAAGAAGAGGCTGAAGCACACTGTGTCTCTTTTGTCTTACAGGTCTTCATAGCCTGCTCCCAAATCACAGCAGGTATCAAAACCATTCAGAAAAAAAGGACAGCCAACAGCAGAGCAATAGGTTTGAGACTCCTTAGAAAAATCAGGTATGTTCATCTCCATCAGGCCAGATGGGTCTCACTGGAGGATCTGGGAGGACTGACTGATGTGATGGTGAGGCTGATGTCAATTACCCATGAAAGGCCAACACTGTTCCATCTTTAGGGAGGTCAGGGAAGAGGACCTGGAGTACAGTCAGTCAGCCATTCTCACCACAGCCCCTGGAAAACTGTCCCTCTTCAAAGACAGAAAGGACGAGGCTAGTAGAAACAGTCAGCAGTTGAAGGGCAGATCGTGCTCAACCTAGCTGACTTTCTTCCATGAAGGAAGCTACTGAAGGGAGAGTGGTGGCAGAGAAATGCTTCATTCAGACTTCTGACATCATCTCCCACAGCAGTCTCTTTTTTTTAAGCTAAGGAAACACAGGTGGGACAGACAGACTGTTGGAGCTGGGCTGGAAAGGGCAGTAGCAGAGGACACTATGGCCACTGTGTCCTCAGCTTCCCTGTAGCCTGGGAAGGCTATTTCCATAAACACAAGGGAAAAAGCTATATGCTTCCAGCCGTGCTGCCAATCACTGCCTTGCTGAAGTAGAGAGAGCTCACACCGTCCTTAGAAATAGCCTGCTTTGTGCCCTGGGTTTCATGCTCATGAGCCAATCTGGCAGATGTAGATCTCGTAAGTTAGGTGATGAAGCAGACCACGAGAGATGCTGGGTTTGAACAGGTTAGGAATCATTAATCATTTCTATTACTTGTTTGATTAGGTGATTAAAGTCTCCCACTGAGCCTGTTTCCAGAGAGGCTAACCCTGAAAAAGAAGATTCCTCTGACATAAAAGATTTATATTATGTTTTGTTTGGAATTGTTTTGTTTTTGCCATCCAAGGTGAACCTGATTGCTCTTTTTCATTTGCTTGCATGCTTTTCTGATTTAATCCAGCATTTTTTTTCCCCTACAGCTGTGTTGTGCTTTCTTCACTTGTTTTGTATCACTCAAAGAAGATACAGTAAATTTAATAGCTCTGTGAGGCTTATGTACTTTGCTATTGTTTTGACTACATTATCACCACCGTTTAATGATAATGTATTCTCAGTATTTTGTTTGCCAAACATGCAACTGTTTTTAACTTGCAATAACTGCATAAGCTCATTAAGTGCTGCTTCCCATTATGTTACCGTATTACTTTACAGGTTTCAAGTTTGTCAGTGAAATAAGAAGTTTAATTGCTCCTTGATTTCAGGAAAGACGGTGCTTAACATCTTGCATTTGATTCCTGCCTAATGTTTTGCTGCTTCAATCTCTGTCTATAAAAGCTTTCTTGCACTTAAATTCCTTTCTTGAAGATAAATTCTGCCATGTGGAATAGCAGAAATAAAAGTAAGTATCTTCAGTGGAGTGTAACATGAAGAACAAGGCAAATTAAAGAAGAAAATGAATCATACACGGTGCTTTCATGCTGGCTATGGAAGACTGAAAATGGGAATAAACCTTTTGTGCCTGATAGTCTTCAGTTACACCAAAAGTCTGAAGGAAATTTCTCTAGTAACTTGATCTCATGCACAATCCACAGCATCTTCATCTTCAGACAGATCAGAACTTGAGTCCACAAAATTTCTGCCCATTATGCAGAATCATAGAATGGCTTGGGTTGGAAAGGACTTCAGGGATCATGAAGCCCAAAGCAGGGACAGGGCTGTTGCCCCCAGAAGCTCAGCTGCCCAGGGCCCCATCCAACCTGACCTTGAGCGCCTCCAGGGATGGGGCACCACAGCTTCTCTGGGCAGCTGTGCCAGTTCCTCACCTCTCAGTGAAAAATTTCCCCAACACCAAATCTAAACCTCCTAAAATCCACTGCTTCAAGGCAGTGGTAGAAATCTATAGCCTAACACAAACTGCAACCACTGTGGCTGCAAATATATGCGTGGTGATTATACGGTTTGGAAGACAGCTCACTAGTAGTGATGGGGAATAGTTTGCAGCTCTCCTCCTTATCTCTTCCTGCTCTCCATCTCACGGCACTGTCACTTCTGGTACCCATCACAACAGTCAGGAAGCCACTAATAACACCAGGAGAAGGACAATGCAGCTGATGAAGGGTCTGAAGCACAAGACTTACATGGAGCAGCTGAGGGAACTGTGATTATGTCATCTGGAGAAGAGGAGGCTCAGGAGAGACCTCATTGGTCTCTATAACTGCCTGAAAGGAAGTTGTGGTGAGGTGCAGGTTGGCCTCTTCTCCAAGGTAACAACAATAGGATGAGAGGGAATGGCCTCAAGTTGCACCAGGGAAGGTTCAGGCTGGATATTAGGAAAAACTTATTCCCAGAAAGAGTAATGAGGCACTAGAATGGGCTTCCCAGGGAGGGGGTGTAGTCACCCTCCCTGTAAGTGTTCAGAAACTGTCTGGATGCAGCACTGTGGGACATGGTTTGTGGGCATGGTGAGGGTAGGTTGGGGGTTGGACTTTATGATCTTAGAGGTCTTTTCCAAATTTAATGTTTCTATCATTGCTGGCCCATTATGCCCTAGTGAGGGGACTTGGCTGACAGTAGGGTTTACTGAAGGCTGAAGTGGGCCAAGGTCTGTGGTTGGATGCACAGCCAGCAGCAGGAGAGTGAAATCATGGGCAAAGGCAATTCTTGGTAAGACTACATCCTAATCTGGGCTATCTTTCACATTTAAAATGTAAGAACAATAAAAAACCCACAACTTTCCCTTCCTGCTCTGTAAATGTGCTTTCTAGTGTTACTATTCAGCTGATTTTTTCTACAAAACAAATAGCATTAATATTTGTTACATCTGTATTATTTTCTTTTCCATCACTAAATACATACTCTTACCTAGCAAGGGAGAAAAGGCTGCACACAATGTTTCTGCAGGCTCCTTTGAGAGGAAATTTCAGGAACATTCTCGCAAAGATGAGAAAGTGATGAGAAAGCAGTTCTTACTATTTGAGCAAATGAGTCTGACCACCCAAGGACAGTCCAAAGCATTCACATTTCCCAACTTCTGAACACCTTCTTGGGCAAAGGCAGTGTTCTTTAACTTGAATGCAACTTGCAAATTCCTGTACTGAAATAATACATAGAACTGGGACTGTGTGTTTAGTTAACATTGCTAACATTTTCCATCCTAATATCCTGTTTTGTTTATAGCACTCAGGCTTGTTGTTTAAATAGAAGATTTCCAGACATGCTGTTCTTAACAATCAAATCAGAGCACATATTTGGTTTTTTGGATTTTTTTTTAAGCAATTATATCATTTGTACCATTAAAGGCACTTGAGCTTTTCCATGTCCTTACATAGGAGCTGAGGCACAAGCTGGAGTGATGGAGGTATATATTCTAAAGCTCAGACCATTGAATCCTCCTATGAAAAGTCCTATGAAAATGTAGGCTGCCAAAAGTGGCTGGACTATGCTTGACCCCAAGGCTTGACAGAGAGATGGGGATTGCTGGGTCTTTGCTTTCATGTCGGTACATAGCAAAATTATCTGTTTTCATGTGTCTGGTTCACATAGGAGAACTATTTTCAATGGTATCCATTAAGCCATTAATTCAAGTGAGAAGTCTCTGCCAGTACATAATGATTTTAACCTTTCTCATTTAAAAAAATCAGCCAGCCATGTGAGATTTCTGAATTTTCCCTAGCTGTTGGTAGGGAGTCTTTTTTCTTTTTTAAATGAAGGGAAGTTATGATAAGCCATAACAAAAGAGTAAACTAAGTACTCTGAAAGAAGATTCCAAAACAAATTTTATTTGTTGCAATTCTAATGCCCTTGTGCAATGCTAGACAAGTTACTCAAAACAGACTTCCCAGACATACTCAGCAACTGGGGATTTCTCATTGTCTGACTGGATTTCCTCCCCCAGATAGGATGCAATAACTCACACCAGTGGAAGCTGTTCAGTAGTGCTTTGTTTTTCCTAACATTTAAGTTTACACAAAAAGGTAAGGTAGTTTTCAGCCTAGTCTAGTCCACAGGTGATATTTAGACATTTTTGAAAGTACATCAAAATTTACTGATTCTTTTCTTGAAGTAGGAAATTTCTGAACACAGGTTCTAAGAGCAAGATATTCTTATAATGTCCCTAAAAATCTATCCTTTCCATTCCATTTTTTAAAATTAAGCTGCTTACTAAGTTTTTTGAACAAAATTTGGACTTTCACTGCTAAGAGATCATTAAGCAAATAGTACATCAGATCAGAAAGAGGATCATGCTGAGAAATAGGCTTCAGTGCAGAAGCAGCAACCAGAATGACATGAGAGATCTTCTGCAGCCATGTGGACAACGGACTGTCAGCAAAGGCAGTCAGCCTGCATGGCAAGCTCCTTTCTGCAAATATCGCTATCTAAAAGCATGGGAAGAAATGCCTGTTTCTAAACGAGTTGCAGAAATTAACTAGGAAATGAAACATGGACTTGGAAAAAAAAAAAAAAAAAAAAAAAAGAGTTATCTAAAAGAGAAGAGTAAAGGATGTTTCAGTATTTGCCTTCTGAAAGATTTAATCCCAATACTGATTGTTCTACAGCTTTGGACCTTTCCAAGAAGGAAAGAACACTACTACAATTGAAAACTTACTTAGAGGGCATCATACCCCTGGATCTCTATGGTTTCTTTCAGCCTACATCAAAATCAAGAATTTATAAAAATACCTTAAGCAATTGCTGATTTCAAATGAAACACGAGGCACTTCCTTATTTCCCAAATATTATAATGAAGCCAATTCCAAGAAGAGTATTTTCCACGCAGGAGATTGAAATGTAACGGTTTCCAAAATAATACAAAAAAATTCAGTTTCCTCTTGTGTTCCGAATCATTAGAATCCCTTAATGGATCTATAAATTAAAATATTACTGCTGTGTATTCTTGTGATACACTTGCCTATGTAAAAATAGCAATGGAATCCTATTCTGTACACAGAGATTGGAAATAAATTAACGCTTGTGTAATATCCATGAAACATAGCACTCTGAATAGTACTGGAGAATAATTAGATTTGCATATACTCTCTCCTCCAAACACCCATACACTATACTATTTAGGGATGATTTTGAAAACCATAATTAAACAGTCAGGAAGACCCTGGAAAAGTAGCACAACCACCAGTACTATAAAAGTCACGGGGAGAAAACAAACAAACAAGCCCCTGGCCGCTTGTTTGGGCTACTTAATGAATACTGGTAATGCCAGTAAGTTATGGACTGACAAAGAGCCGAGTCATAAGCTCTGCTGCTCTGAAACTTCAACAACTGCATCACACTTTTAACAAACAAATCACTGTTGACGACTTGTTCAGCTTACCGAAACGCATTTACCTCCCAGAGAGAGACTTGTCAGCTCAATCTATAGTTAATAATTCCTTTCTGCCTGCTCGTTTATCCTTCCCGAAACGCAAGGAGAAATATGATTCCCGAAGCTTCTGCTAACCCCCTCTGACAGTCTCAAAGGGATTTTCAGGGGCTGGGAATTTATCACTGTGCTACAGTGTGGGATCCTTACATTGTGCCTCGTTGCCATCAGGGTTGCAGGTACAAAGAGGGCCCAGGTGAATGAGTGAATGTGACCAATGCTGTGATGGCCAGAATCTGGGACAAAGAAATGCATTCTCTAAAATACAGCCAAGATGCTGCCTCTCCTCCGAATACGTTCATCGATCGCATCAGCTCCTGTCGTGCCACTCATGCAGCACAAAGCAGGTGGAAATTATTCGCTCTTCCCACTGGGGATTCCCTCGGCAAATGTAACACCGGATTAGCCAGCTCATAAGTTGTCTTCCCAAGGTTCCCAGGGCTGAGGAGCCCTGTGAGCACAACCCGTGCCAAAATGCACCCGGTGTCAACTCACGGCTCTTGAGGGAGGCTTCCTAATTGCCATAAATTAGCTGCTATTACTTGCTTTACAGCAGAGAAGCAGGGAAGAGGTTGGTTCTCATTTTGCCCTCAACTGGAGGTAGCAAAGGACACGCAGGCTTTGTCAGCATCCTCCAGTGCTTGGAGAGGAGCCCCTTATTCCTGCAAATCCAGCAATCAGCCCACAGAGAGAAGGAGCACGTGACCAGGATCACAGATGCACAACTGTATCTGTTCTGAATCATCTCACTTCTAAGGCACCGACGGACCCCATGCTGCTGCCATTCTGAATCTAACCCACCTCTTCTGCTCGAATGTGGGGCCACGGGCAACATCAGTCCTCTTCAACAATGTTGTGACCCTCTGAAGCAACAGAAAGATACTTAATAAATACAGCCAGGGGAAACCCATGTATGTAAATAGCCACATGGCTAAATTCTGCCCTTCATCTCACATCCATACAACTGAGAGGAAATAAAAGGCGAATTTCAGCCTCAAGGTAAACAACTGGTGATGGAAGTAGAGCTGCTATTTACACCAAGGTTGAGCCTGGTGCACTGGAGCTACGTAAACACAACTCAGCACAGTATCAGAAGATATTCTGACATGCTCTGCAAAGTTTTAAGGTAAAACTGCCTTTCTGTCTAGGAGAAATACAGGTGTCCAAGTCTATTCCTTTGCTATAGATTTTGCTACAGCTGCTGTAAAAGTCTATGGAATATCATCAAGTGTCTCTACAGTCTTAACCAGTATAGCCATAAGGAACTAGTATTTGCAGGCTCCTCCTGCTTACTCTATCAAATAAATTTGTTTGTTTGTTCTTTTATACATAGATAAATTATAATTATAACCTAGTAGCCCCTCTTTGATATTAAGCAGTGATTAACACTCAAAAAGTGCCTTAAGTAGTGGGTTTTACTCCTCTGGTTATATGGTCAGACAATCAGATCCTTTCCCCTTGTCTTTATAGTAATATTTCTTCAGGCAGCATTTAAAAGCAAATAAACTGAACAAAGGAAAAGCATAAATAGTAAGTGAAAGAATTTAGGCAGTATGCTGATATGATAAATAGGAGCACTAAACACTTCACTAGCTGTTCACCAAACTATCAAGAAAAAACAGCAACCATATAAGAAACAAAATCGGAGGACAGTATGGCATCACAGTTTCCCACCTCTTTGACTGTGTTCAGAAATAAAAGACATTACTAGCCGAGGACTCAGAAGAGCAGTTTAAGGCAGCTTTCTGTAGCAAAATAACCATGTTGCAATCTACTTCTTTCATGAGGTTTGCTGAAGTAGAAGAGAGAAACTTTCTAGACCACTTATTTCAGGTATTAGCTCTCACAGAAGCCCCTTTGTTGTGTCAAGCTTCACATGGGATCCCTTGCCTGGCCTCCACCTGTGTCAACCCCCCAGCTGCTAGGCTCGGTCCTAAGCCCACGCGCATCGTCACCTCCCAAGAAGCCTAACCTGTGTCTGATCCTTAGAAACAGAAGAGGAAACTGAGCACAGAAGCCACCTTTTCTTAGTCTTCTCTGTCTGGACTTCCCATGAAAAGTCTGTGAAGATTCATGGAGTGATTTTGGTTGTAAGGATGGTGTTATGCTAAACTCTTCCACCCTGAGTAACTGAAAGGGGCTAAGGAAGTGTTTTCAGGATTTTAATAGAAATAAATATTTATTCTGTAAAGCAGTACTGGTAGCTTTTACTTAGTCTTGTTTAGATTATTGCAAGTACACTGTATTACGACTGTAAATAGCATATAAATATATGCTACCAATAAGTAATTGGTAATCTGTGACTCAACACACTGTATATTTGGGGGTAAAAAAAATTGTGAAGGAGGTAAAATAACTTCACATTTGTACATTAACTTGTATTTCCAGGTTTTGATACCAAATAATTTCATCATTATGTTTGAATAATTTGGGTTTGTTTTGTTTTGGCTTTTGTTTGTTTTTTTTTTTAATACACTGTTTTTGATTAGGTTTATGCAGTGTTTAACAAAGCATTATATTCATCTCTTTTGTCTTCTGTATGTCGACCCTTTTATTACAGTATAGTATCTTTTTGTTTTAATGCCGCTCTGCTGCGGATTGCCAGCTCATTAATTTTTCTGCTATAACACCCAAATCCCTTTCCTGATCAGTGTGCCGGATGATTGATTCCTTGCTCCCAGACTAATTTTTTACGTTGGACTGCATTTACCATCTGGTAGATAAATCACCCAAAACGCTCAAATTCTGAGCCTGGTTCCACAGTTCCTCTTTGTTTGCTCAGTCAGCAGCGTGAATATCACTTGCAAATGTGGAGGTTGTGTTCTCTCACCTGGGTAACTCTTCTACATTACAGACAGGGGTTTAACAAAGAGCACTGAGATAATGATATACCTCTTCTCACTTAACAAAAACAAACAAAAATAAGGCAGCTGTTCTCCATATTTTCTAACCAACATTTCTGTTTCATACCTATGACAACTGCAAGACTCCGATGTGAGAAAGACTATCTGTTACAGCTCAGAACTGACTTTGCACATTTCAATCATATATACATATTTCCACAAAAGCATTCCATGTAGACGTACAAACAAAGGGACATCCTTTGCAGATAGCTACGGGAGAAATACAATTAAACAAATTGCCTTCTCAATCCACCTTTTGTACAAGAAAAAAAAAAATCTATAATCTTAACTTTATAATCTATAAATCTTAAACAAATCTATAAATTTAACTTAGCCTGTCTATTTTACTTTCACTTTTATAACCCTGAAATTCCAGTAAAGACAGGAAAAAGGGACTCTGCCTTACGGAATTATCTAGGTAAAGCTATGTGAGAAATGGAGGATGAAGGAAAATCTATCCTAAAACACCATGTTTTAGGAAGGTGACAGCTCATCTGCCCACCACTGCACCTGGTATTATTGCTCAGGGGGACCCCGTTGGCTTTTCTAAGGATGTTTTGCTGCTCCCCTCTGCCCCGGAGAACCCACCTGGCACAATGAACTGACCTCTGCCTCTCCCAGAGGGATGAGAGAGAGGCAGCGCACAACCAGAGTCAATGCTAATTAGCAAAATGTAAAGATTTATTTAGATCAGCGCTTCCCTGAGTTTTAAAGCAACAAACTGGTAACTACATACCAATTTTTATCAATCTATAGAAATGCCTGTTGAAAATGCTGTTTGAGATGTCTTCACCAACCAACTACTGACTTTACACCTTGGCAGTGAAGCTTATGTACACTTTAATGATTAAAACTGTTATTTCCAAAAACTTTCCCACATTTTGTATGGCTAATATATTTTTTTTTTTTTTTTTTTTTTTTTTTTGTGCATATGCACTGACACATTTGGCTAGCCCAGATCTTAAGCTTTTATGTTGCAATTGGGAAGGTACTTGTTTGTACTAACATTTTAGAGGAAATTCAGCAACTACTGCAAATGATGCTTATCTAATCACTCATTCTTGGTAGTTATGTGTGAAACTGTACATGCAACCACGGAGAGCAAGTACACCAAACACCTCCCTGTGCTTCAAGTTTTAGCAGTGGGGCACTTTCTCACCTGCTGCTGAAAGGGGTTTTTGGGTTTTCTACAGTCATATGTGAGTAGATGTGACAGCAAAACCTCTCTGTGGTCCACGTGCTCCTTCTCACATCATTAGATGCCATGTCATAGGAATTCAAGCAGTCTGAGGCAGGTTTTTTCATCTGCAATAGGCTGCTGAAACAGCGCCGAAACGTGCCAGTCTGGGAAATAAGCAGGGCTGGGCCCGGGGTGAGGCAGTCAGAGTTCTGAAGGTTAAGCGTTTCATCCCAAACACACCACAGCACTCAAGGGCAGATTAACTGGAGCCAGCCGCCTCCATCTGCTCTGACACAGGTCCCATGTGGCTGGGTGAGGCGTAAGAGGCCCCGAGGCCTTGCCTGGAGGAGCTCAGCTGCCACCCGCCAGCAGGTCGAGCGCTGAGAAGGGGCAGCCCACCGCAGCCTCACGCTGTGCCTCCGGAGCAGACTGCAGAAGCCATCTCACAGCCTGAATGTCCTTGCGCTGTCTTGCCAAGCACTCCTTTTTAAGATGTTGATGCACGCAGCAAGGTCCCAGCCTGGCAGAAGTTGGCTGTTGTAGCTACGGAAAGGATAATTTCCCTTCAGAAAACTTACTGACAGTTCTGTCTTGTTCTTGATTTTCTCCTCTTTCACTTCACATGTTTTCCTGCTGGTCTTAATTAACGCTATTTCTGAGGCGTGGATGAGGATCCTGCCAGCTTGAACACTGTTATATAAAGTGACTGTTTCAAGACTGTAATTGCAACTAAATTTATTTTTATAATACTAAGTCAAAAGAGAGGCATTACGGGGATTTAATTTTATTTTGAACCTGATCCTTTAAACACTGTTGCTGTAACACATAATCTATTACCAGAAAAGACTCGTCTTTTCAGTCCTTAGAAATTGTTGCCTATAATTAGAATTGAAATTATCCTAAAATAAATCCTGATTTGCTAGTTAAACACCACCTCCTCATAAAACCACACTGTGACTAGTAAGGCAGTTGCAGAGCAACTTAAAAAAAAATGAAGCCTTGAAATTAGTTTAATAATAACTTTGTATCTGGAACAGAGGCATGCACCTCTGCAAAACCCTTGCAAACCCCTGCTCAGCATCCCAGCCCTACCCAGTTGGGCCTGGGGACATAACGGGCTCAGAAAGAATTCCTCTGGCCACCTTGCTAGGTACTCAAAGAGCTTGGCTGGCATCATGCCCCCAACTTCACATAAGACAAACGTTCCGTGGTAAGAATCTTAGTGGAGACACAGATCTGACTCTTTTTTCTTTTTTCATAAATAAATACATGCACTGAAGAACATATGACCTGTGATAAACACTTAAATAACTAATGGTGCCACCTAATAATGAAAGATGAAAGAATTCTGCCCTCAGACCCTCTTGAAGCCAACTGTGAAGTAAATTGGAACTAAAGGTATGTTGTAGATGTTCATCAAGACAAGGAAGCAGATAATGAGGTTCTTCAGGTAATTTTAATTTCATCAGATCACATTTTGATTGCTGAACTTACCCCTAAACAATTTTTTCTGTATCTTTTTATCCTTTCTGGAGGAAAAATATTACAAAAAGAAGAACCATTTTGTCAAGAAATGACTTCAAATAATAAAATTTACTGTGGTTTTCTTTTGTACAGTATGCTTTTCTCTACACACTCAGGATCTACAGAACACAACTCCACACTCATGCTTTTCCTTTTTTTCTTCCCATGTTTTTCAGTATTTCTAAATTGTTAAAAATTCAAGATGATCTAAGAATAAATAACAGCCATTAGAAGAGAGGATTATTTAGTCTATAAGTGATTATTTATATTTAATTGTTATTATCTAAAGCTATTCTTGTGATAGAATGATTTTTATTTTTATTTTTATTTTAAATAACAAACATAGAATTTCCTTGGTCTTTAGCTCTATTAGATATTGCAGATAGCTTACAAAGAGACATGCTTATTCCTCAAAAACACAACATGTCCTCTATCACCACATTTATTCCACAGCATCTGCAGGGACTTACCAGAAAGGTAAGTCTACAGTCTGAAAAATAGATCCTTTTTCAACAGTCTGGTGCTCATCATCTTTTCTTCCCCAAAAGTTACATCTATAGTTAATTTGGAAGGTTCTTCTCCTATCTCCTATATGGACACATGCCAAAATCTGGCTATGGGATGGAAAAGTCACAAGCACTTTCAGCTTGCTGATCAGTGATGGAATACGATCATTTCTTTACAGGAAAAAGGAAAATCCAGCCTCCTGTCAATATCTGTGCTATTCTCTGCCTTCCTCCTTCTTCAATCAAAGACCCTGAGCGCAGATTTTCCTTTTTCCAAATCCAAGTAAATATTAACTTTTCCCTTTGTCCAGTGCACTGTCAATTCTAGAAGAAAAATGTCAGACTCTAAGTACAAGTGCTTATCCTTGCATCAACAGCAATAAAAGTGCCTGACAGCTCTTAATAAAGATGGTTCTTGTTTTCCCTGTAACAGGAGTTATCAGGAAGGTCTCGGTACAGAAGGAAGGTTTTCTTGGCAACATTTTTCATGACAAACATTGCTGCTCTTTTCTCCATTTCAAGAAACAGTAAAGAAATTGGATCCCATCCAGTCTCTTCAGTCAAGCTTCACTTACTCCATAGCAGCATCAGTTCCCACTAGTGACAATGATGGAGTGACACCTGTTATGAGATGATTTTCTGTTATTCTGACACTTTCAATTCCACTTTAATTACCTTTTCACTCTTAATTCAGCTTTAGAATCTGCATCGCAAGGACATTCCATGGCTAAATAATTACACTATAGGGAAAGAAATACGTGCATGGTGTTCTCTGAGTATTAATTTCTCTTTTTAATCGTTCTCACTTTCTCCTTATAGCTGCTTTGTATTCATGCCTTATGATAGTTTCTCAAAGTGATATGTAACCTGACTGAGTCTGGATCATTTACTTCAGAAGTTCAATTGGCACAAACACATATCACAGTTTGCTTGGCTTGACTGTTGTAATTCATCTGCAGGAGCATAAGTCATAGTCTGAGATAAAATAACCAATTATTCAAGTCCATATACCATTTCAGATCAGGTTTGTCTATGCAAACAAACAAATAAACAAGACATATATTTCTTAGAACAGCTAGGCTAATTTACCTGAACCTGTATCCCCAAACCATCCCCTGCTTTTCCATTCTTGCCAATCTGGCTTCACACTATTAACACAAATTGATTTGGTCTTGTGTAACTTAGGATGACACACTAGAACCAAAAACCCCACTTAGTTCATCTTTACAACAACAATCGGAAAAAAAAAAAGAAAAAGGCATAAAGAGTATGCCTGCTGCAGCAGTTAAGCACAGATAAAAGCCAGGCTTGAGGCTACATCAGATTCTGGCTGACAGAGTCACGCAGAGCTCAGGCACAAACAAGGGCGAGCTCTGGCAACAGCGAGTGTCTGAGGTTTATGTCATCCCACATTGTTTTCTTGTGGACCAGGTGGACTGGGCACAGCTTTATGTTCTTCCCTTGCACAGACAGGGAAGGGACAGAATGGATCCAAGCTTCGGATAGTGCAGAAGCCTAGACTGATAAAGATGTACACACTACTCGCTTTGGCCAACCCACTCTTCAGCTCAGCTTTTCACTTCACAGAGTAGATGTTATCAATGCGAGTAGCTTTAGACCCCTGCTTATCCTAAGGAAAAAGGTGAAGTACTCAACTGCAACAGCTCATATATAATAGATAACACATCAGAAAATAGTGATATTTTATCCTGGTTTGAACTCTAAAACTGCAATTAGCCAATAAATGTAGACAGTATTTTTGAAAGAGAGCCAATCCTGGACATATCCTAGATGCTACTGAGATTGAAAACCTTGCAAAGGCAACTGAGAACTCACAAGCACCGAGTTTGTGCCTCAAACATTTTGCTCCTAACTCTAACAGATTCTTGTTTACTAAGTTTTTGGCACTTACTTTTTAAGCTTCTCAGTGTCTCATCCTGTTAACTATCAAACAGTTTTGGAAGGAAGGAGACATAGCAAAGGCAAGGGCCACACTCAAGGAGAGAGAAAAGCAACATATTTCAAGCATCGCTACTTTGGTTCGGCTTCAGTGACCTTTGTTTTTACCACTTCCTACAATCCCCACAAGCTATTAAGCACTGAACAAGTCAGCAGTACTAGCAGTCCACACACAAACTACAGATGATGTGTTATTCTTCACTGCTGGTCCTTGATTACTGAAGGTAATTTAAAAAATATGTTGTTAATGTTGTCATGTAACATATTTTAAAAATACATTACATGCACCACATCAAAGTAGTAAAGAGATGACTTGTGCAGATAATTTTTTTTCTTAATATGTTTATGCTGTGCCACTTCTGCTGACACAGCAATGATAATCTTGGGGATCCTTGCTATTGTGCCTGGAGAACAGACTTGATATCATCTAACAAAATAATGGAAATAAAGAGTGGCTAATTGAACAACCTCTGCTGCATGACAAGGATATGGGGAAACAACAATATCAGCAGGAGAGAACAAGGACAAAGACTTTCAAATTCTGAATGATGGCAGATTCATCAGTGCTAGAAAGCAAACAAGAAGAGAGGACCAAACAAAAAGAGATCTTTTTTATCTATGTTACTACATGCATCTCTAGCAACAGTGACAGAAGACATATTTTAAATGCACTGCTCCCTCCTTGAGTGTGCGCAAAAATGAACAGTGTTCATTTTTTTTTCAACAGAATTAGTGTAATTTCTCTCCTTTGCTGTTATACTACTTGGAGTTATTATCGTGTTCTGGGGATGTTCCTGCCTTATCTGCATGAGACTGCCATCTCCCGTTGCTCTTCCTGCTCACCTTCTGTGCCCTTCCCAAATCTTCTATCTCTAAAGCTCTGCTCACACAAGGAGCAAGCACGCAAGCACGCAAGCACAAACATGCTTTGAAAATGTACATACAACGTGGCTAATTCTTGTTATCCTTTGTGAGTTGTTCCCATTCTCAGCTTTCTATCTTTTCTCATGCAGCTTCCTTACTCCCTTCTTCTCATGTACTGGTCAACCAATACTTTCCTCTCCCATCCCTTCTCAGGACCCTCTTGTTGCCCAGCATCACGATGCTTTCAATCCACCTCTGATGTCTACTCTTCCTTTCTCATCCTACCATATCATAATGCATGAATTTTGCTTGTGCTTGCTGTACTCCTGATGGTTCACCACTTGATGTTCCCTGCTTCACCGCTCTCTTTTGTCCATTTTCACATTCTCTGTCTAATTTACTCTGTGAATTATTTCAGGGTAGAAACCATGTTTCTAAAGCATACTGAAACTTAAGGTAATTTGTATGTGATGAAGGATTGCTCCCCTATAGCTTTCTCTGCTGTTCTGTCTAAAAATTTATAAGCTTTTTGACAGCTTATAGTTCCATGCTCAATAAACAGCACATCATACTCTCCACTATCACCCTACACACAGGATGGATACTTTCCTTTGTCCAGCTCTCCCCTTTCCTCTCTCTAATCAACATTTTCCATCTACTTCCATCTTCAAGCTATTTCAGAGACCTTATGATTGTTGCAAAGAAAGACTTTAATGCTCCTCAGAAGGGTAATCCTGTGGAAGACCACGTGTCCTTTACTTTTCCTTGGCCTCATCCAGTCCTCAATAAGCTATTTTGAAACAATTTTATCTTTACAGACATTGCTCAAAGAGACTTTAAGAAACCAAGGGCAGCATATGGCCTATAAGACTCATAGGAAGTGTGTGAAATCATCCCAACAAGCATATATGATCACATAAAGGAAGGAGCAGCTGAAATGCATGCCAACAGAGATATATTGCTGCTAACGAATCCAGAGTGCTCAAATTTAAAGCAAATCTTACTGCAATGCACTGAATTTGGGCAGTTGCAATAAAATGAACCCCCGTGGCTGCAACACACCTCACACAGGGGATCCATCCAGATTGAAACTGAAGAGTGCAGCGTGGAGATTCCCAAATCCAATTCATAAACTAAATCTATTTTATACTTCCTTTCCCAATCCTTATTGAGGACAAGACTACCAGAGCAGATAAGCAGCTATCACACCATCCTGCTTACAGCCATTGGGTACCAGAAGCACTGCACAAGATGACTACAAGTAAATCTGGCAATAAGATAACACCTCTAAAACATCAACCCTAACATTTGGTGCCTGTTCTCTTTTACACAAACAAAACAAAACAAAACCTACATCCCACCAACTGTTTTATCCAGCATTCTAACTAAAATCAAGTTATTTCAGTTTTCTCACTTAGCGAAGCAGGACTGACAGATAAACAAATGCACAGAAGTCCACATCACATCACCAATTAATGGCAGCTATGTCCAAATTCTCTGTTTCTTGCTCTAATTGCTTGATTATATGATCCTCCCTTGGCCATTGGCAAGGCATGATGCCATTATATCAGAATTTAACAAAAGATGGAACTGCAATGCCTGGGCAGAAGGGAGAGAATCAAGGCTAGAAAAGCCATCTGAATTTTTATGTTATCTGCCCATGTTGTCCACCTTGCAGTGCTTTTTTGCTACAGCAAACTCTTTCTTTAGCAGCATGCTACAGAGGAACTAAGGAGAGGACTTCAGCATTTCCTAACAATTTAACAGAAAATAAAGGTAGCTACATAACCGAGTGGTGAGGAAATGCTACAGCCTCAGGGACCAACACAAAAAGTTTAAGAAACTGCTCCAGGGCATTCGGTCAACCTGATACAAACATCAAAATGACAAAGTAATAGTCAAGGTCTGGATTCCGCTTCTCTGAGCACAGAAAGTAATTATGTGAGTCCCAACTTTTGAAGAAAAAGCTGTCACAGAATTCTAAGTTTGTTGCTCTGTGCGAACAGTGAGGAGAGCAAGGCAGTCCACAGACAACTGCTGATGCTCCACGTGTACAGGGAAGTCATCTCTGGCAGGGAGGGACCTACCTGGTAAAACTTAATGAAGCCGTACTGGGATGAGTAAAGGGAAAACCTGTCCCAGACACCACGTATCGATATCAGGCTCTTTAAAATCAACGAGGAAAACCGAAACATCGCAATCATGTGTGAAGTGATTACCACACAACAGAACCTGACTACTACTGCCTTTTTAAGCATAACTTTTCTGCCACATTTTTACAGTGACACCACAACCAGTGCCTGCCATACGTGTTGTAGATGGCATGTATATCTGCTTCTGTCTTTTGGTACTTGATGGTGTCAGCCTGGATGCCCTCTTCCAGCAGTATCCACACATCCCACATTGTCTTAGAAACTTCTTCCGATATTTCTGATATTTCACACTCCCCCTCGCTAATTTATGCCCCTGCTCTCCTCCAACGACCCACAAGTCTCTGACCGCTGAGCCGCTAATGCCGGCGACACATTGACCTATTAACCCCTCCTAAAGAACGACCACAGTATTCCTGCAAACACAATACAGAAGTCAGGCAGCCGCACCGCAACGGCGTTGCGGTACAACGCGCGGACCACCAAACCGGATGAATTCAGACCAAATAAGCACACCGAGTGCGGGCTGCGGTGAGGTTTGTTCCTCACTTTGTCACGGCTGCGGTCCGGAGCCTCGAGGACGGAGCTCCCCGTGCCTGGGCTCAGTTCCGCGTCCGCTGCACACAATGGGGCGGGAGGCACGGAGCCGTTCATCGCCTCGGAGAAGGCACGGAGCGGCGCGTCGGTCCTTTGTGGGGAGCGGCGCTTCGGAGTGGGGGAAAGAGGACGACCTGCCCTCACCAGGAGGGGCTGAAGGGGAGAAACGTGCCCTGCTAGCGAAACGGAAACTTCATACGGTATTTACTTTGCCCCGCTTTACAAACGGCCATATCCCTCACGATGCACGATGATGCGCTGCTGTCACGCCGAACCAACGCGCTGAAATCGCACCGCGCCAGCATCTCTCCATCTGTCTATCTATCTGTCTATCTATCTAACCATGCACGGAGCCAGCCCCATCCCAGCGGCGCTCGGCCGCCCGTCCCTCGCCCCGCGCAGCGCCCAGCGGAGCCCCCGGGGCAGCGTCTCCCCTTTGTTTTCCTCCGCGCCGCTCCGCTCCCCCACGTGCACGCGTGGGCAGGGCGGCGCGGGGCTTTACCTGAGCAGTTGCCGCCTTTCCCTTTGCCGCCGCCCTGGCACTCGCCGGCGGCCAGCGGATGAGAGGCGCGGGCGGCGGGCAGCGCCGAGAGGGCGAGCAGCAGCAGGGCCGAGGCGCAGCACAGCCCCCGCGGGGGTCCCGCTCGCGGCGGCGGCCGGGCGGCGGCCGGGCTCTCCGCCACCATGGCGAGGGGCGGCGGGGGAGCGGCGGGATGGCGGCGGCAGGGCCCGCAGCCTCAAGCGGAGCCCGCGGCGCCGCCCGGGCGGGACCGTCCTTTCTCCGCCGCGCCGGAGCGCACCTTCAGCATCCCCGCGGGGAGCCGCCGCCGCCGGGCAGGGCCGGACAGGGCCGGGCAGGGCCGGGCAGGGCGTTGCGGGACTCGGGAGCGGTACCCCGGCCGCGCTCCTTTGTGCGCGGCGCCCGCCGCTCCGCCTGCAACAAAGGGAGCGGAGCCCGGCGGTGCGCTGCCGCCGCCGCGCAGGGGGAGGAGGAGGAGG
>NW_024884253.1:58323076-58348555 GCF_019232065.1 Centrocercus urophasianus
GGGGGGGAGGGGGAGGAAGGAGCAAGCGGCACACGTGACGGCAGCCCCCTCCCCCGGCCGAGGGGAGCGAGGGGCTACGCGGGAGGCGGGGGGAGGACGGCTGCGGTCCCACCGCGGGGAGCGGCCGGAGCGCTTCGCTGCGAGCCGTGGGGCAACGACGGTGTGCGGAGCCCCGGTCGCTTGGCGGGGGCGTTCCAAGCCGATGGGTTGGGGTCCGGTCAGGGACTCGTAACCCAGAGCTTTTAACCGCCTGTGTTGGTTTTTTTTTCCCCGGTCACCTGCGAGGGGATGCTCGGCGGCCGGCAGCGCAGGACAGGTATCCCAAGAGCCGGCTCAGCGCCTTGCTGAAAGTTGGGGGTGAACTGACAGCGCCGTCACCATTTTTACATAGGGAAAGCGCAGACAGTATCTGTGCCTTCAACATGGTGTGTTTTTTTTCCGCTGTCACTAATACTGTATGCAAGTTTTTTATCCCTCTGTGCAAAGCATCCCTCTGTGGGAGCAGAGCTGACCATTTCTCTCTGTTGCTGCTGCTGCTGCACGCCGCCTTCTTGCCCCAAGACCTGTGTGGTGGGACCTGAGCGTAGCCTGCCATCAGAGCAGCCCCAAGTAAGATCACAAACATAGCTGTGGGTGCAAGGAAGTCAGGCTGTTGTCTTCTTAAATGTGATGACGAGCTGCGTCCTGGACCATTAAAACTGAAAGAGCTGTTTCCTTCCGGCATACACGGAGCTCAGTGCCGACTGCCCCTGCCATGTAAACGTTTTTCTGTAATTATTCGCTCCCTTTGTTCGCTGTGATGCCAGATGTCAGCAGACCCCCGCTCCTCAGTGAGGTGCAACACGTTAACCTGCTCTGCTGGCACCAGGCGCCGAGTGAGGTTAGTTAAAGCTTGCTCAGATGTCTGTGTGCTGCAATCTGCTCTGCTAAGTGGATAAACCCCTTGGATCATTAGGCTGTGGGGCTGGCACAGAACTCGTGTTTTGAGGCTAGCACTTTTTTTTTTTTTTACTCCTATCATAGAATTAAAGAATCGTAGAATGGCCTGTGTTGAAAAGGACCACAATGATCATCTAGTTTCAACCCCCTGCTATATGCAGGGTCACCAACCAGCAGACCAGGCTGCCCAGAGGCACATCCAGCCTGGCCTTGAATGCCTCCAGGGATGGGGCATCCACAGCCTCCTTGGGCAACCTGTTCCAGTGTGTTACCACCCTCTGTGTGAAAAACTTCCTCCTAATATCCAACCTCAACCTCCTCTGTCTCAGTTTAAAACCACTCCCTTGTCCTACCACTTTTCTTGGTCTCCTCCTATAATTCTGGGACCAAGAGTCCCAGACACAGTTTCAATTCAGCTTTCTTCCACACACAGCTGACATGAAATATAACATTTTTTTTCACAGATTATTGCAATGGATGAAGTCTCTCCAGTGTCTCCCAAGACAACTTTTTCTTCATACAGGTAGTATGCTTTGTATATGCCCAAATCACAGCGATGTTCTGGGATCATGCTGTGAGCAACTAATACAGGCGACTACTTCTCCTTGTCTGTCATTCACAGTCTGTAATAAAAATGCTTTTTATAAATGTCTAAGTGCATGACCTTATTTTTTCTGTTATTGAATTTCATCTCATTTTTTGTCCTTCCAGTTCCCAACAGGATGTAGTTACTGGAAGGCCAAGCCCAGAGAGTGGTGATGAATGGAGTTTGTTAGATCCAGCTGGTGACCGATCACAAGTAGTGTTCCCCAGGGATTGGGAACACAATATTAAATGGAACATATTAAATGGAACACAAGTAGTGTTCCATTTAATATCTTTATTAATAACCAGGGACAAAGGGATTGGGTGCACCCTCAGTAAGTTCGGAGATGACACCAAGCTGGGAAAAAGTGTTGACCTGCCTGAGGGTAGGAAGGCTCTACAGAGGGATGTGGACAGGCTGGATTGCTGCGCCAATGGCAGCCTGGCTTGTGTCAGAAACAGTGCAGCCAGCAGGAGCAGGAAGCAGGAAGATGATATCCCTCTGTACTCACCTCTAGTGAGCCCACACCTCAATACTGTGCTCAGTTTTGGGCCTCTCAATACAAGAGAGACACGGAGGCCATGGGAATGTGTTCTGAGATGGGCAATGAAGCTGTGAGGAGTCTGGAGCAAAATCTTATGGGGAGCTGGAAGAACTGGTATTGATCAGTCTGGAGAAGAGGAGGCTCGGGGGAGACCTTATCCTCTCTACAATCACCTGAAAGGAGGTGGTAGCAAGACAGGGTTGGCCTCTTCTTCCAGGTGGCAGTGATAGAACAAGAGGGAATGGCCTCAAATTGCACCAGGGGAGGTTCAGGTTGGATATTAGGAAAAATTTCTTCTCAGAAAGGATGTCCAGGGAGGTGGTGGAGATGTCCCTGGAGATGCTGAAGAACCATGTGGCTGTGGTACAGAGGGACACGGGTAGTGGGCATGGTGGGGATGGGTTGGGCTTAATGGCCTTAGAGGTTTTTTCCAGCCCTATTGATTCTGTGGTTCTATGCTATCTTGGAGATGTTCTGAATCTCATTTGTCCTGACAGTCCTGCCCAGAGCACTCCGGCTTTCATGTTTATGCAAATACATGCAAATTAAAACTCTTGGTCCCAGGACAAACTTTAAGAAACAGTAATAGCTACTTTTCCCAGTTTACACGTTCCCCTTCCAGGGCTGCATGTTGTCATTTGCAGTGAAATCCCAGCTGAATGTGCAGCTTTGTTTCAGATTCCCATCTCTTTCAGCTTAACTAGGCAATCCCTGTGTGGCATCACATGAAAGCTTTTAGCAAGTCCACACAGACTGTAAGTAAATCTCATGAGGTTTGTGGTTTTTTGGTAGCTTGGGTGTTTTGTTTTGTTTTTGTTGTTGTTGTTGCTGTTGCTTTTTTTCTGGACTCCTGGGATAAAGGCTAGAAAAGCCATGCCTGAGTTGTGCTATCTGTCTGGAGACCTCTTTAGCTCAGCTTTAAGTGAGTGATACAGTCACACTTGATTGGCAAATTCACACTGTGCCAGCTGGGTTTTCATTCTTATTCTGTTCTCTGATATATATGTTTAAAAAAAAAAAAAAAATCCCAAACCCAAAAAGCACTAAAAAAATCTAAACACTTTCCTGCCAACCAAAGTAAAAGAGTTCTAGAAGAGTTTGAACAAGCTGCTTTCGCAATACAAATTTCAGGCTGAGGGAATGCCACACCATGGAAATGACAGCTCTGGTATTTCTTTGAGATCATGCTAAACTCTGACGCATTTGGTACCTTTCATCTTTGGCACGTAAATATGACTGTATTGCAATTATACAATAATTCAACTTCTGCTCAACTCCAACTGCTCTCCTGCAAAAGGAGAAAGCTCCACAGATTGTCTAAAATTGTCATCCTCCGCAAGCTCTTGAACACAAACAGCAGTTTTTCAGTTTGCTGCTGGTACATGTAGCACTTCTGCTCTCCCTTCTTTTTCTCCAGTAATATTAAGAAGGAAGATGTACAACCAAATGGAAGCAGGGAATATGCAAGAGCAGAGAGAAGCTGCCAGACCAGTGAGGGAGGTTGCATTTGCTAGAGATCTGGAAAAAAGTATTGACATGTGGAATCAAACTCAATAACCCATGTAAGGTTATAAAGCAGGTATGTTTATTATGGTGCCAGGTATGAGGGAGATAATTCTTCCTAACTCACACACCAACATCTACATTTGCATTGGATTACATAAACGGCGAGCTGAGCTTGCTTAAACAATTCCGAGAACTCATCATAATATTCCAATTAGTTTGAGGAAGTCATTATAATTCGTTCCACCTCCACACATATGCATGCTGCTCCCTGGTGGTTGTGGGCAGGGGTCTTCAAGTCTTCCTCATGAAGGCTTCCCAGTGTACTTTTCACCTTTGGCTCGTCCTATGGTCTACATAACCGCAAGATTGCTATATACTAGCTTACATCCTGGTCCTTACCACAAAGTTCTTGCTGTGTCAAGTTATAGCTACCACAGAGTTCCTGTTGCTGTTGCATCACTCTGCTTTATGCCTATGTGTCAGGTCTAGTCAGTATAGATACATTTAGTCGTGATGGCACCGGTTTATTTCATCTTAGGCTACAATATGTGGAACAGAGATCTGTAATTTACTGAAATTGTTATACTGTTGTCTGAAGCCCCATCCACCCCAGTGCATGAGACATTAAAATCCTGTCCTTACCAATCTTTTTGTCGGAAAATTGTACTTACAAATCCCAAGTTTCACTCTTAGCAAAAATAAAAAATCCAGCTCCTGTATTTGTGAAGAAGACATAAAAAACGTTAATATAGTGTAAACTAATTGTGTTTACAGAGTCCCAGCAGGGCTGAGGAGGGCAGAGCCCTCTGGGCCCATCAGGTCCCAGCCCCGCTCCAGCAGGGCTGCCCAGAGCAGGGTGCCCAGACCTATGGCCAGGAGGTCTGGAGATCCCTGAGGAGGAGACCCCACAGCCTCTGGGCAGCCTGTGCCAATGCTTGCTCATCCAGACAGCAAAACACCGTTTCCCGATGTTCGGATCTCAACTCCTGTGTTTCACTTTGTGCCCACTGCCTCTTATCCTGAACCAAAGACCTTGCTGTCTAACCAAATCTGGAGTCAGCCTCAAGACACAGCAGCACCGTCATGCAAACTGTTTCATTATTGAATTTCATTAAAAATGCTCAGTTTGTCCAATAGTTGAAACCATTCATTTGTCCACATTTTTTTTCTGCTCTTCCTCGATGCCCAAAATTGTAACTGACACCTACACTCACAACTTGAAAACCAAAAGAATGTTCAGTATTTTGATCTCACTGCATTCTGAGAATGTAAAATGAGTGCAAAATCAAAACAAGGATGAAGAGGTTATGCCATTTAGTGCCATATGTAGTTAATCAGCTATTGAACTTCATACTTCTATGGATTCAGGTAAAAATTATTTTTCAGTACTATTTTCTCTGCATTATTCCTGTGTGCTTCAGTAATCCAGCATGTGGTCCACAGTTTAGGGCAGGGTCTCTATGTAACACATGGGAATCCATCCACACAGGTTTGTCTTACCACATGCTGCCATGCCAACACCAGTTTGGTGAAGTTTCCTTGATTGGAAGATCCTTACTGAACTGAAAGCACATTCAGCAGAGTGCTTTCTCACTCCTCTATGTCTATACTGGCCTCAGAGCAGTACTTGTCCTATGTTAAACTTCTGTTTGGTCCAACTCTTGACCCAGAACCTTGATCAAGAAATTCAGATATCAAACACCTCACAAAGCCAGTCCCATCCCATTTAAGCTAATTGTGGCTCTGGGACAAGAGACACTGACTATGGGATATTGGACATTCTGCAGATCTCCCATCTAATTCCCATATTCCTTTTCCAATGCACAAAGCTGTGCCAGTGCCTCACCAAATTCTGAGGCAGCAGCGTCTCCAGGTTAGTTGTTCTTGGGAAGCTCTTGGTTTGCTGTGTTACTCTGTACTGCTTCTTATACTTCTCTCCTGTATTTCTTCTCTCTATTTCCCTTTTCTTCCCCTAATATTTCAGATGTTTACCTACATATTTTTTCTTCTCTAATTTTCTGCTTTTCATATTTCCATTCTCCGTGGTGCCAGATCTTTTTCTCTTGCAGTTGCGTTGCATCTCATTCCCCAGAATTTCTTTTCTTTTCTTTTTTTTTTTCAGCTTGAGGAGTTCACCAAAAACCCATCTGGGTCAACAAGATGATTTTTAAGAACCATGCTAGAGATACATTTCTTCTCATATCTTGTCACTCTCATTTCACCTCACCCCTAATGTAACAAGTCCTTGTTCCCACACTGGCCTGCTGGCCCACACGTGTCATTGAATTTGCTGTCACAACATCCTCATGTGAACCAAGAAATACTACTGAGCCCATTCTGCAGCTGGGAAAGCTGAGACACAAAGAGGTTATTGGGGTTTCTTTCTACATGTGGGTTGCTTTGTGTTATTTTTTCAGCAATAGTCATGGGACGCAAAGGATTCTTCAAAACAAAGTGTTTATCCTTCAAAACCCAGTTTCAAACACGTGATTTTCCTTCACATTTTAGTTCCTCCTGACACCAATGCCTTTATTCTGAGAAGTGTCATGAGCAGCAATGGAAGCTGCAAAGACTGCCAGGGAAAAAATACGTTTGCCCCTTAGGTGTGCCCACCTTGCACTGTCACTGCACATGCATTATTGATTCTCCCTTGTCCATTCCAAACAATTTTTCTCCTTCTTTGGCTTCTACAATAAAATATGAGCTGTCATTTAGTGACTTCACATATTCAGGTCTTTTATTCTTTCCTCCTTGATCAATTCTTCAACACATTAATTAATTAATTAATTAATGTACCATTTTCTCTGTTCCTTCTAATTTGTTGGCACCTTTTTCTTTCAAAAAGATATTGCCAGACTGTAACTGCTGATCAGTGAAAGTGATTTCCAGATGTTGATAAATGCTTTTGTCTCTTACTGATTGGACCGTTTCAGTTCTTCACGAATGTGGACCCCAGTGAATCCTATCTAGACTGCAGATAATTCACAACACAGCAACAGTATATGCTCCTAGGGGTACCAGGAAGGTCACACATTGTTCAGTTCTGCAGTTGCTACTGTATGCATAAAACAATGCAGATTTCTAGTTCTTCTTCCAGCTTTTGGCATCTTCAAATGTGAAAATACAAATATTCCACTGAACCTGGGCTTTACTGTCCCAACAGCTTTCTGTATTCTTAATCAAATGGGTATTTAGGGTTTTTTGAGTATTATGAGTTGCCAGTTATGCCCCTTGCTTTGAGAAAACCCTTCATGCTGTTATCTGCAATTCTTAATCAAACTGTAAAAGCAGATTAAAGAGTGACATGAGTTATGCTGCATTTAGCTGTCTCCAATGACAGTATGCTATACAGTAAAATATTCTCAAACATTTTTGTCGAGGGGCTCTGTAATTTCAGTTTTATTTTGTTTTAGTTTCTGTTGTAGAAGCACACAGGCAAATGCAGCATACTACTTGTCAGCCCACTGAAGACGTACAGAAAGGGAATATTACCTCCCTCTGCTGTGACAGCGTGTAATTCAGAATTGCATAAGCTTTTCTTTATTGCTATATTGCATTGCATTTCCCAGTCTAATTTTCTCCAGCCTTCTGCTGTTCTCACTCTCTAATTTTGCATAACTTTTCAAAACATTAACTATTTGCAAGTTGATTTCTATTGTTACAAAACTGCATTCTTATCTATGGCTATATTTCTCCGGCTTGTTCTATTACCAAACTGCCCAACCTTCGTTTTCTTAGTTGTTTTAATGATGTTTTACACAAAAGAAATTGATTATGTTGTTCTTGCACCACATTATACATAATGCTTATAAGCACAGAAGCAATTACATTATCTTTATGTTAATATGAAACTACACAAATAGAAAAAAAAATAATCGCCAAGGATAACGCAGGACAGTAAAGTTGTGTATTTTTTTTTAACGTGCACCACAATTGCAGCTTATAAAATAAGAATTAGGCAAGGTGCCAGCTCTAACTTAATGCATGCTCAGGTTAATGAGAGATTAGGCCTGGAATAATGACATTCTTAAATGATAACATACTCTTATCTTGTTTCCCCACAAAAATTCGGAAAGAATTTCCAAATCTCATGGAAGCCCAGTGTGTGCCCATTAACATAGTAATATGCTTTTTGCAGTGGAGCACATCACTAAGTATTTGCAAGCCATGACTTATAAATGGAGGTTTATTGGATTTCCAGAACCTTGTGAAATCTCCTTTGGTGGATAATAAAGGCAAATGAATAAATTTCCATAGGAACTTGTCTAATATGATTACATTTGTATCAAGAAATATGAGGCTATGAGGGATTTAAACTGGCCACAGCATCAGCTCTCCTGCTCTGCATTCCTGTCTATTTCCTGGAAGTTTTCAATGTAAGAACAAGACCTGTTTGTGATGAGCTATGATGCCATCTAATGAGTGAGTGTTAGTGCCCCTTGGTGAGGGCACACCTGGAAATATGGCACTTTTGCCAGACAGCTAATAGTGGTTTTACAGTGAACTAGGATGAATCATAGAATCATCATAGAATGGGTTGGAGGGACCTCAAGGGATCATCAAGCTCCAACCTCCCTGCCATGGGCAGGGCTGCCAACCTCCCCATTTAACACTAGACTGGGCTGCCCAGGGCCCCATCCGGCCTGGCCTCAAGCACCTCCAGGGATGGGGCATCCACAACCTCTCTGGGCAGCCTGTTCCAGCACCTCACCACTCTCTCTTCCCCCTGATATCTAACCTAAATCTTCCCTCTTTCAACTTAAAACCATTTCTCCTTGTCTTGTTACTATCTACCCTTTTAAAGAGTTGAAAGTTGACTTCACATTGGTTTGCTTGCCTTAGTAAATTTCTATCTGAACCAAGCATTTCACAGAATCAGAATCATAGGGGTTGGAAGGGACATTTGGAGATTGTCAAGTCCGACCATGTGCTAAAGCAGGTTCCCTACAGCAGGTTACACAGGTAGGTGTCTAGGTGGATTTTGAGCATCTCCAGAGAAGGAGACCGCACAACTCTCTGGGCAGCCTGTGACAATGCTCTGTTACTCTCACAGTAAAAAAAGTTGTTCCTTCCACTGTAAGTGTATGAATTCAGCTTCAAGCTTCTTGACAAAGTGATTTAATAAGTAGTCCCTTAATATCAGTAGTGAAATTTCTACCTGGCAGAACAGCAAATGAATGTAACTTTCTGCCTGTAGCACAGATCATTTGATTTAGTGCAATCATATGATTCGATTGCATGTGTCCATGCCACCTACCCCAATTCCCTCTCAAGAAATTTTATTTTTTTTCCCCTAGAAAGGTGTATTGCTCAAATTTCCTCAAAGACCACCTGCTCCTGGCAGATAAGAAGTACTTCCTGATTAAAGATCAAGCTGCCTTCACAGAATACCCCACAAGCAGTGCTGTTCTGGTGATGAGGCTCTACAACAAAGGTTTTCTTGCCACAGGCAGGCCACAGGCCTTTACTTCTCTCACCTGCTCTGCCACCTCATGTGAGCACAGACATTGTGTCTTCTAGCATGTCCCAGCATCTTGAACATTTGCCTGAGTGTAAGAACCCACCTTGTCCTTTTCAGAAGGACATAGCTGGTGCAAACATATTCAACATTCAGGGTTTGTTCATGCCTCTGAAGAAGCATTGCTTTATATTTTATCATAGAAAAGCTTGTTGGGTTGGAAAGGACCTCAATGCCTACCCAGCTGTACCCCGTGCCATGGGCAGGGCTGGCCCCGGCAGCTCAGCTGCCCAGGGCCCCATTCAACCTGGCCTTGAGCACCTCCAGGAATGGGGCACCACAGCTTCTCTGGGCTGTCTCTGCCCAGAGTCTGACCACAGCCTCAGTGAAAAATTTCCCCAACATCCACTCTTAATCTACTTTATTTTAGTTGAAAATCTTCCCCCCTTGTCCTATTAGTAGCTGTGGTTAGAAAAGGTGGTAGGAAATGTGGTAGAAAATGCAGGAAGCAGGACAATGCAGATTCAGTAGGTTTTGGAGGATAGTATCAATTACACACAATTTTCCTGTATGGAACTTATGTCTGTATCACAAATGCTTCTGAAGCTGCAAGGTTCAAAGAAGTACTTCTTCCTGCCCTGGGATATTGGTCCTGTGTTGGGAAGTGGCACTAATTGCTTTTAAGTGGGGAGCAGGCTTAATTGGCTGGTGTATATCAATCAGTATGAAAGCACTGACTAAAACCGTTAAGTGAGATGCACTACATCTCACATAGAGGGAAATGCAGATATTATATGATTATTGTTCAGTCCTAAGAGATGCAATTAAATGTTATTTTTATTTTATTACATCTCCTGTCTGTGAAAGACATGATTTTGTGGATGCCGACATGAGTCATAGTTAACTTTCAGAGTATCGTTAATCCCTTTGTTCTTCATCAGGTCATGTATGCTACTGAGGTTTGAGAGGATGAAAGGAGTATTACTTCACAAGATCCTGAACTTGCTATACTCTTTGCTATTACAAAGGGAAAAATTGAATTGCATCAAGGACTGCAAAAACTACAGGCATTGTGCTAAAAAGGCATTTTTTTTACCAAAGCACTTTCTATGCCCGGTAGCATAATATGTAGTGGTCTTATTGTTGACACAGCTCTGGATATTTATATTCCTTCTGGAATAGCACAACATGATTCTGAATGTCGTGTGGAGATTGACAATAGGATTGCTGCTGAGGGAAAGAGAACTGGTTCTGGACTGTGTTCTGAATTTCAATCTGCATGCAATGAACTTTCATGTGAAGGCTGAGGGGAAACGAGAAAAACCTTGCTTTTATCAGCTGAGATGAATGTTATGGAGCATTTTTTAATCTCTCATTGATTAGTGACCAGTAGAACTGAAATAACTCCTTTTTAAAATAACATTTAAATGAATCTGCAGTAATGAAGATAAGATGTAATACACTTTCAAGGCTGCATTCTTGGGATAAGAAATGTTTTTGTTTATTCAGCATAATGTTTTAAATTGAGCGAAAGGAGATATTGCATTTTTAAAAATCTATTTTTATGTCATCAAAGGCTTGAGGTGTTTGAAATGTGCAACATCTGTATCACTTACAGACATTACTTGGAAATACATTTTAGTATGCAGGAAAGTATGTTTTCCAGATAAATGTATTTGTTCCAGTATCCCAGCTATGCATCTGGCTTGCACCAGCTGTGGATAAGGAAGATATTGCTCAAAGATTTCCACAGAAGTGTCTTTGTCTTCCTGTACATACAGTGCCAAAATACAGTCAGTGTAATCAAGGAGGAAACACAGTGTTCTTACACTAAGAATTGGGGTGCTTTAATTTGATTTCCAGAGTGTGTATGCCCTTGTTCATAGCCTCTTCACATATGAAGCTCCCACCCCACTAGGATGCTTTCCATTCTTCATTCCAGTCTATACATCCTCTTTCAGGGTAAGACCCATATGTTGAGGTCGTGCCTCTCCAGATATGAAAGAAGACAGGCTTGCCATCCAGAGAACCAAAAAGCACAGATCAAGGCATATGTCTGAGGGGTGGGTTTGGTGTTGCTTTCCTCCCACTGTGCACCGCCAGGCAGGCTCAGAACCCAACTTCTCTTTGCCTGCTGGAAACCTGCATTATCCAGAGCAGCTGAAGCCAGATCCTCCGCTGCTTTCCTAAAAACTTTCTCTGCAAGACAGATGGTGGTCTAGGAAGGAAGAGGAAGCCTCATCTGCCATGCAGGCCTTTTTTTTATTTGGAGCAGAGCAGAGTTTGAAAGCTCCTTGAAGGGCAGCTTGACAGACTGACTGAGATGCCAGCCATAGCAAGGCTGGCACAGCAAGAGGCACTGCAACTGGTGCTTGACAGAGCCTCCAGTTCTGACAAATCAGGATTTGTCACATCCTTGATGTATTTCAGTTTAAGACTAAAATGAAAGACATTGAACTGTGAGAAACGTTGTAGTCATTGTGATAATAACCAGCACAGTGCATGTGAGCATGTGTTGCTGTGTATGTTTGTAATTTGCAGACTGAGTCCTGTAGGTGATAAGCACTAGAAAAATATCACTGTCTTGGTGGCAGATATTTTCTGCATTATTTTATTTTTCCACATTATTTCATTTTTCAGAATCTGCACCCAAGAATCTGCTATGTAGACTTGGCTTTTTGCTTTTCAAAAAGATGCTGCAATTACCTACTTGAAAAAAATCTCAATTTCCCTTAGGTATTTAGAAGTTTAGTTGAAAAGAGTTTACAGATACCCGTGATACATTACTAACAGCCCTATCTAATTCTGTCATATGCACTTGAACAGCCAGGAAGAAAACAGTACCGTTGATTTGCTTCTATTTTTCTGAAGATTACTGTGAGAGAAATTTTTAAAAGTCTCTTTTTAATTTGTGCTTTCTTGGAGGAATGATGTGTAAGATGTCTAAACAAGAAAGGATTAGAATTGAGATAAATAATTAATAAATTAATCTTTATTTTTGGTTCCAAAAGCTCTTGCTTGTATGACTAGAGAAATGCACATGAATTACTAATGTTGAAAAGGCATTTTTTCACTAGAGGAGAGAAATAAAACCATACAGCAGTACAACAGCATAATGTTGGTATTTCAAATTACAAAGAGTGCTTTGTTAGGGAATAGATCATCTTTTCTACACTACTAAATTTTGTCTAATTACTCTAGATGTAGTTAGACAAAGGAAATGTAATATGAAATTAAGAGAAATATCATAAGACACAAAAATAGGCGCTTGTTATATGTAGGCTCTAAGATATAACTAAAAATTTGTTTACTTGTGAGATACAAAAGGCCAGCCTCATCTAGAAAAAAAGCATTGGTGCCTTTGGAGATATCATGCTACGCCCATCAGCATCATCCCTTGTCCAAGCCAGGATCTGCTAACTAATGTGTATGCAGGCAGTCACTGTGTACAGTCTACATACTAATACATAAACTGCTCCAGAAAACCTCATAGTAGAAGAGTAGGTAGAAGAAAATATAGGAATGACTCTAGGAGTTAAGCCCTTGGACTGGAACTATGTTTGGCAATATTTTAAGAACAATTCCAAATGCTTTGAAACCCAGGAGACCCTCATGCTCTGAAGAGCAAAGGACCCAGAAGTTTTCAGATCAGGGCTCTGTGGGAAACTTGTCCAGCTTTCTGATGTCTAAGTGTTGATGGCTCACTGAACTCTTCTAGAAAAAGTAGTGCTTAGAGATTGCTTCATTTACTTAAAATAAAGTTGTGACGAAGACTGTTCTAACTAGCATAGAAGTGCAACTTCTATTATAGCGTCTTCCCACCACCTTTCAATTGTTCCTAACTATGGTATATTAATTTATTCTGGGTGGTAATGTTCCAATTAGGCTTTCAGCACAGTACCTTTTTCTTTTGAAGTGAATCAGCAAGCCGTGTTGCATTATTTTTAAACTCTGCATGATAGGTAAAAGTGGTGAGACCTGTATTTAAGATAACCAGAATTTTCCATTATAAAATGTCTTGCAGCAGTATTTAAAGAACCATTGTTTCTCCATGATTTACACTCTGGTGCCAGGGTTGGCTTTGAAAGACATTCTCTTTTTTTTTTTTTTTTTTTTCTTAATTAAAGGCAGAAAAGGGCAAATTATTTTTTTCAGGCCCTGGCATTTTCCACACAGTTTTTTCATCCAACCTGAAACACTAGCAAAACCCCTTAAAATGCCAGAAAACTGCCTTTATGCAGCTCCAGAAGGAATCATCTTCTTAAGCTTGGGACCCCTCTGAAGCGTGAATAGTCATTGAAGATGATAGAGAAATGCACTCTAGGATTGCATATCTAATCCAGTCTAAAGCAGTAATGTAGATGCACTCAACAGAGAATAAATGGCTTGATTTTCTCTATCTGAAAGGTGTTCTTTCTCTACAGGGAACTTTGCTGTTCTTTCCTCTGCAGGGAGCTGTGTTTCCAGGAGGAAGATAATGAAAATGCAATACTGAGCAAAGAACTATGGCAGCAGAGCACTGCTGCTATTCCCCAGGTGAACTGGAGTGCCCGGGAGCTGTAGAGTAGAAGTAGGGAACAGAAGAGAAGAGCTGCTGGTGCTTACAAGTCAACACTATATCATAGAAGATATCAGTCTGAAATTTGCTTTATTTATTGAGCATTTATTAATAGTGCAGTCTGTGAACCCAAGGAAAGCAAATGGCAAACTCCTGAGCTTTACTCCCTGCTTTTGAGAGAATAGTAGGAACAGGATGGAGCACTGCTATGAGCTTACAGAGCACTGTTAACTCAAGCACCATTATCGATCACCTTGTAATTTAGAATTACGTAGCACAGTATTATTGATTTACCTTCTAAAAAGATGTTCTATTAGGCCTGATCATCATGTTTCTGTTAAAATCAAAGCCCAGCGTCTGGAAATTGAAGCATGGTACAGCAGTAGCCAAATATTTCTTCAAATTTGAGATAACTATCGCAGTATCTTTTAGCCTGAGCTCTGGCCTAAAGGAAGTCATACAGACTCAACCCAGACAGAAATGATCAATCTCTGATGCTAATTAGAAAAATACCTATGTGATCTACTTATAATTAGTTGCATTACAAAAACATTAGCAGATACATTCTCTAAAGGGCCTTGATAACAGAGAAACAGCCACACATAATCTATATAGACACATATTTTTCCAGTTGCCTGGACGGTACCTTCCTGGATTATTGGCTTCTGTTTTTAGCATTTGCTCTCTCTGCACATTAACTTTTCCAGTTGTTCCTGTTGCACTCACATGCTGATGTCTACCCATTATTTACCTTATGGTGATGCTTTGTGAAAAGAGGGAGAAAAGGCACCACAGCCTTTTATTTCAGCAGCTGAAAAATGATGGAAAAGCATTTCAGGCAGAAACTGATTTTTTTTTTTTTTTTTAACAACTTTTGGGGTGTTTCGCCCTTTCAGGATTTTTGAATAGCGTTGCTTGCAACTGCCATAGTGCAGCAGACCTCCCTTCACGGTAGCAGAATCTTGTTTGAGTCAGACTTTGATCTGCTTACTTTTTTGGGTAGTACATTATCACTTGGACATGAAAAATCCGTTCTCCATTTTGACAAGATACCTATAGGATGACAAAACTCTGCTGATGTCCAGAGTGATCCTTCATCTTTTTACCCACATATTGACTGTCTTTTCAAACTTGTGTCAGGCTATGACATAAATGTAAACATTTCTACTGTTTTCTGTCAAAGCATTCAAGATTTGACTTTCCTGTGCAGTTCTGAATTCTAACAGGATCATATGTAGGGGGCTGTATATGTTACTTAATACCCACGTAAAGGTAACTTATCTTGAGTTTTGTATATCAACTGTAGGATTCTTGAGCTATAATTCATGACTTACAGCAAGACCGAAGAATTTGAAATACTGATGTGTGAACGTGGGTGCTCAGGGCTGCTGGGCTCCTCTGAGGGGTGAAGCCAGGGCTGCCCTATGCTGGGCCCAACGGCCCCACCACAGGGAATGGGTGAGCCCCACTGCCAAGATGAGAATGCCTTGGGGAAAGACCAGAGAAGAAAGGGCAAAATGCTACTTGACAGCCAGGAAGAAGAGGGAAAAACAGCCCTGCAAGTCTCCAAGGTGAAAGGTGAAGGAGGAAAGGAATTGCTTCAGGCAGAGGAGCAGAGATCCCTTTGCAGCCCACGGTTGAGTTGAGATCACTCTGTAGCCCTTGAAGGACACCATGACAGAGCAGGTGGATTTTTTCCCAAGGAACTAGATAGAGCCCTTGAAGAGCCAACACTAAAGCAGGTTCAATCTGAAGGATTGCAGCCTTAGAGAGGACTCATGCTGGAGTGGGGAGAAAGCGTGAGAAGGCAGGAGGGGCATAGAAGAGATGCTATGGACTGACCACAGCCTTCTTTCCCCACTACCCCTCTGCAGCTCATAGAGAGGGAGGCAGAGGAGCTGGGAATTATGGGCTGAAGCTGAGCCTGGAAAGAAGGTGGTAGTAATGGGAAGGTGTTTCATCTCTTGTCTTTGTTTCTTGCCATCCAAATCCATTTTAACTGACAATAAGTCAAATGAATCTTTTGCAAGTTGATCCTGTTTTGCCCATGACTGTAATTGGTGAGTGATCTCCCTTGCCTTGTCTCTAACTACAACTCAACATATTTTCTCCCCCTGTCCTGTTAGGTGGGGGATCAGGACAGAGCAGCTGGGTGAGTGCCTGGCAGATCAACCCATCAGAACCAGAAGGCATCCCTGTTTGAGTACAGAGTGGTAACCAGAAAAAGTATGAAGCTGAGAACTGAGTCATGTGCTGTCTAGCAGCCTGAGTTGAGGTTGGGTGCTCTCTTGAGCCTGTGACTAGAAATATAGGCACTCTGAACAATCCAAGCTCCAGTAGTGCAGAGCACCTGAAGTGTTTTGTTATGAAATAAAGAATATTTTGAATTTTTCTAACTGTAGTTCAGTCAAAAGGTTTAGTGTTTGTTATTGATGATATTAACAAAGCCTGAATAAACACATTAAAAATCTTAGAAAACTTAAGGGAAGAAAAGCTTGCAAAAGCTCTTGGTGAAATCAGACAGTTTGCAGAAAAAAAAAAAAAAGAACTTTAGACAGGCTCTTTCCATTCTTTTATGACAGGAGAGATCAGTTGTGGTTGACACACTATTTGTGGCTTGGTGAAAAATTCAAGAACAATTCCTACGCTGGAACTGCATGGACATGACTGAAAGCTGGCCAAGGTAGAGCATGGAGTGCTCACCTAATGCTCAGCAACTGGCAAACACCAAGCCCCTCCAGCACCCATTTGTATGCCCAGCCAACCCCAATTTTCTCAGTATATCAGGAGGACCCCAGGGAAGCCACTGGTTGTCCTCTTTTTATGAAATACATCTGGATTTTCTGCATCTCACAGTTCCACAAGTGAACAGCATGCAGGTGGCAACTGCTGCCCTTGTTCCAAGGCCTCAGAGGATTCAGTCAGACTTTTTTTACCACATGCACAAAATTGTTTGCATCTGTTTGCTTACTTTATACTTGACAGTGTTGCAGCTATGCTGGAAATCCAGCTTTTATATTGGTTGGATACTCTGAATCATCAGCGCTGAGTGTGAAAAATTATAGTGCTTTTGTATGAGTCATCATCAGTTTTAACATTTTAGATCAAAGAAAGCAAACCATCTGGATTTTGTGTCTTATGTGACATACAATATTATAATAAATCTACTGTCAGTTCATGCATATACTTTAAGAAAGTTATATAGGCTTCTGTGGGATTTAGGTCATATGAAGTACCGTTTTCTTTAGCTATTTCCATCTTCCTGCCTCAGAAATTGATATTTGTGTATAATTCTGCATAGATTAGTGTGCCTTTTTTCACTGGCTATGGAATGTCAATCATCTCTGTGTTCAGTGCAGGTAAACAGTTCTGAAATTTTCTGTGGACTGACATATGAGACATTGTACGAACAATCTCTTCCGTGTCCTGTCTAAAACGATCCATTTCTTCCAACAGTATGGATATATTTAGGGCTTTCTGTGAACTAAGAAAAAACTCCACAGAAGTATTCCATATTCAGGGAAGTAATCAAGCACTTGTAGCTACGCGCAGAGAGTACATTACTGTAGCTACTGCTAACAGTGTATGAGACTTCATCTTAACAAATGAGAAGTTAGTCCAAACTGAGCAAAAAGTGAAAAAAGATTATTGATATCTAAGGCTAAATTTTGATGGTAGCCAATTGGTCAGCAATAAGAGCTAGCATTTCACATACTTCCTAAATGAAATCCAACTAAGCGGGCAAGAACTAAGTATGAAGAATATGAAAAATCTCATTTCTCTATTATTGAAATATAAGTGATCAGAATCAATTGTTAGTGCCTGCGTACAGCAAGAGAAATAAGTGCCCTCTAATGGATTTCATTGGTTTGCTTTTTTCTGCAGTTGTGAAACTCAGGACTTAAATACAGGATATGATATCGCTTAGGTGCACAGATTGTTACCGACTGCCATTTCAGCCACGTGTATCAAAAGTCTAGTTTCTCAGAGCTCAGGTGGTAATTAGTACCAGAGTTACATATAGCGTGCAGCTACACTGGTAATTTGGATTGATCCTGCAAACTGTTTCACACACAGTTAGGCCATTTCTTTTCCGTGTCACTCCTTAGAGGTAATCCACATCATTCTTCTGGCTGTTGGACCAGAAAATTGTTTTCGTTTCTGTGAATTGTTCTAGTTTCTACTTTCAGACCCATCTCTGGTAATTGGTAAAAGAGAGGAAGTGAGTTTTTAAGATTAAATATGGTACCTGATTTTACCAGGCATGTGGTGCATGATAATTTGGTTTGACAATGAAGAGAGCTGTGTAGACACGTAACGAAAACGTATTCTGGTAACTGCCCAGGGGTACACTCCTAGCCCATAGAAAATGTGAGATGCTTTCACTTGGAGGTGAACCACTTTCTGTTTACCAGCAGGTAATGCGAACAAGCATTGCTGTCACAGAGCAGTTGTTGCCTGATAACTTCTTATCCTTCAGTAAATTGTTTCTGGACCTGTAATCTCCTCGCCCAAGGGTGTAGCTGCTGGTTCCCACAACTGTCAGCAAAACCCTATGTAGCAACAGCATCCATCCTGCCCATAGTTCTGTCAGTCAAAGCAGGGAGCTGGGCTTTGCTCTTCCAGCTGTCTTCTGCATCTCTAAAATTTGTGATGTTCCCTGAGGATTTGAGTAAAAGAGGCTGCACAACATGCTCTTTCTACGGCACTTTGATACAAAAAGGTGTTCTGCACCAAAGCTTTTTAATATTTTCAAAGAAGGAAAGTACAGTATATGGAAGTGAGGGTCTTATAGATATCTCTACTTGGAAGTGAGGTGTCTGAAATACCATGAACACCAGCAAATTGTGTGCAGCTTGTGCACTGCATCATTATGTTTGATGGTGGGTTCTGGCCTTGACTGAGTCAAAGTCAACTCATTGCTTTCAAAATGAGAGTCCTGATAGTGTATATGGACATTACAAATTTTTCTGTGCGTGTGAAAATAAAGAATATTTTGTCCCTGTACTGAATGATTAAAAAAAAAAAAAGACAACCCAGACAGCCAGCTTAATGAAACTACAAAACAACTGTTTAAACATTTCAATAAACAAATATAGCTCCTCTCATTGCTTCATTCTTCCACTGATGGCAAATGGAAAATTTTGAACATTTTTTTCACTCATGAAAAAGATACTGTTTTCTTTGCTTTTATTTGCTTTTGATCTGTTTTGTCTTTTTGTTGTTGTTGTTGTTGTTTTTTACCTTATATGCAAATCCATGGTCTTCTGTAGTAATGTAGACTTCAGTCTGGGATCTAATACTGAGAGTTTCATTTAGGACATGAGAGGACAGAAACTAATTTCTCAGAATGTAGCAGTTAAATAGCACACATTCTGTGACTTTCTTACCCTTTTTTGAGTGTTTGTTTTTCTTAGAAATTATGGGCAGGCCTTGTGTGTTTCCTGCCCAAGAATATTCTGCACGAAGATTTAAAAGTGCTTTGTCTTGCACTTCATTTCATATATATGACAATAAATGCCATAATCTTTTCTGGAGGCAATGGGAAGGTGCAGTGGAAGGTCTGTACAATGGTGAGAAAATTCTGACAGCATTGCCCAGCCCTCATTTGCTACTTCTTTCACACCACTCTAATTTTTCTAAGACTTAAGCACAGCAGTAAAATAAATCTAACGAAGGCAAGCAAGAAAACACAACGTTTGTTCGCTAACGATGCCATTAATCATTACAGAGCATGTGCTACATTGACAACTGCAGCACAAAGCTCATTTCTTGAAGAAAAACTTTAGTATACCAGATATATCTTAGCACCAGCAAACCTACTCTCACAGAGATTTTCCCTTGATAAGCCTGGTGCACTGCATTTCAAAACAGGGCTGAGGATCATTCTTTGGCTGTGTGAGCTCCAGTGGCACAGCAAGCTTCATTTCCAGATGATTCTTTCTCCCCTCCCAAAAGTGTCCCCTCCTACTTCTGTCCCTCAGTGTGTGGCATCAGCTGGCAGAGAGCTCCCTGGCAGAGGCCAAAAATGTGCAAGGAGCACATAACAAACAATGCTGATAACCTTAGGCCTCTGCTCTGGCATTCACTAATGAGTGTGGATGTGGCTACAGTGGATACTGAAGGACTCCTAGATCTTGGATATTTCACATATATTTGTGTTATGGCTTTCCCCCTAATTTTTGATTGAGTTTCTATTCCTAGGGAAGAACTTGGATCAGACTAGGATGAAATGGTATATTTTCATGTTTCTTTTGGTAGTTTAGTCATCTTGAATCAGACTTTCCTGGTTCTGCAGGGTATTATTAGTTATAATGCAAGGAACTCGACCTAAATACACACACATCTCTCTTCATCTGCACTCCATTCACACTCTGACAATGTCAGCAGCAAGAAATTGTGTAGGAGATTGAATTTTTCTATGACACCCTGCATATTGTCCAGTGCCTGCTCCTGGGATCAAGGGTGTTTTCTAAGATACTAGCAGAGCAGGGACTCAAATGCTGGCTGCATCCAAGATTTAAATGTGCTCTTACAAAGATATGTGAGGATGCTAAAGAAGAATCCATCTGAATGTGCTCATGGATTTTGAGCCTTGGTTATTTCTTGGGTCCCTCAGTCAGAGGTCAGAGCTAACTGCTTTTTACTCTCTCAGCAGTAACACTGGGCAGTGTCCTGGTCTGGGTAAAATCACACTGGTGGTTTGTACAGCAAGAGGCATTTTGGTTATAATTGAGCTGCTGCAGCCGTTTTTGAGAGGTCTTTGCAACCAACTGTTAATCAGACAAGCTTTCAGAGGCAAGGGTAGCGTGAGACATTCCCTTATGTCTGCACTAACTGATCCCAAGCATACTGAAGTCACTGAAAGTCTTTTTATTGATTTTTGGTGCACTTTGGGTTGGACCTCAGGTATAGCTCAGTTACAGCAGACAACAAGGATGGTCCTACCACGTTGCAGTATTAGTCGTCAAGTACTGTAGATACTAAGTAATGGATACTGTTCTATACCTCCTTCCCAGTGAAATTACATGATAAATGATAAACCATGCTTTTTTTCATTTCCATAATACTCCTATTTCATGGTAATAAAAATGTAATTCCCTTTCAAAGCCTACTGGACTTTCTGATTCAATGATATTTATCAGTAACAGTGCTTATGTTGGCCACAATATATCATTTGTCACTTTTAAATATTCTGCTTTCACATTTTATGTTCTGCTTTGTTAGTTTCTTAATGCTTACCAAGTCTGCTTGCTTTACATTATTCAATATAGAGAACATGCACAATATTTCTTTTTTAAAACTCTCCTTATTATATACAGATTCTCTCCTCTCACACGTATACTTGTTTGATTTTCATCACTGCTGTCAAGCTTGTCAAGAAAAATAATCAAATCTGAAGCAGAGATTCAAGCTGCAGATATGCTGTAGCAATATAGCAAATCACACTCCACATACATTTTAGTAAGTAAAGTCATGCCTACTGTTTATCCTGTAATGCCAAAGGGATTTTGATCTGCCTAATCACAATCAGGCACGGCAATATGTGTGTACGACATGGTTATAGCACTGCACTGCCACGTGCTTCTGTCACAGGAAGGGAGAACACAGACCACTGTTGAAAAAGTAGGTATGTTATGTCCCCTAATCAACCCAGATTGCTCCCCAGCCCCACTAAAAATTGTGCAGGAGATGCTTTCTTTCCATAATCTTGCCTGGGAAGACCTCACATTCTGTCTCCTCTGTGTTGCTGCTCTCAGCAGCAGAGAAGAGAAAAAAGAGCAACACCAGAATAAGTCAAAAGCAATTGCCTTTTCCTGTTGCCACTGCAGTTGTTCTTAGAGAGAAATAGCTGTGAAAAACAATGCGGGAGAAAGAGCTTAGGAAAGACGACAGAGCACCATGCTGTGTAAAATTTAGGATGAGTTCATCTTTGGCTTAATGTTTAACATCTTCTCCACTTGTATTCTTTGAAAGCACATGGCAGCTGACTCCAGGAGAACCCATTCCTGCACTGGCTCCTCCATCAATCTCTGCTCAGCTTCAAAGTATGTGAGATCCTTGAAGAAAAGAGGGTTAGAACAGGCAGATATAAAAGGCAGAGCGCTGGGTAGGTGAGAGTTGGGAAGGAAGCAGATGGACAAAGGATGGAGAAGTCTAAAATACAACCACTGTTTCCTGTAATCAGTGCCAAAAGCTCCAGAAGCAGTGGAGAAAGACTGCAGGGTTGTGAAACATGGAAGTGACAAGAAATTAATTTGCAAAAGGAAATCATCTGTTTCAAAACTCCATGAATATACAATTGATAGTTACTCAATGATACACTAAGTTCTTCCAGAATCTCAAATGCATCTATGTTCCAACTTCTGATAACAGAAAATATGAGGTATCACTACCCACAAACACAACCATCTCCTGACTGCAGGAAACACCAGAGCAAGTCAAAAGCAGAGACCGTTTTGCTTTTCTGTGAAACAGCATGTGAAGAGTGGAATATGCTGTGTCTCAGCTTTCAAGCAACACAGGCACAGCTGAGGTGCTGCTCACAACCTGCAGCTCACTGTTCTTTCCCTGTACTCTGCTACCAGGGTTAAATGATATTTCTCTATGTTACCACTGTTCATCGCTTCTTACAAAGGTTCATTAAAGCATCACTTTCATTAATCTTTTAGTGATCTCCTCTGGACTTTTCCAAATAGAACATTTATCTTCTTCTTCAGGATCTTATCTCTGATGCAGCATTTGGTTAGGGTCGGTTATTGTGCCTCAGTTCTCATCTGCTTTGAAATTCGTATGCTCCACTTTACTTAAACTTTACTTTTCTTACTTTCTTCATTCTGAAGCATTTTGATTTATTTTTATGCCTAGTTTTAAAGAACAGAAATAACAGCCATATAATTCAGATACTTTCAGACTATGTTTGCTTATTCATCTTCCAGAGTCCACCTGTTTTTTTAGCAAGACTGAGTAAAAACTATATTCTTCAAATTTCGTTCTAAGTATTATATCACAGAAAATATTACAGAATAGCAGACTCATTTCTGTAAAATGACTTAATTCGGGTTATTTTTCAGTTCACAGTGTTTTTTACAGAGCTGTGTTTGGAGGGTACAATTAGATAAATAAATTTCCCTTTCTATGCTACAAGAAGCTGAGATTATTCAATTTTTGCTCAACTATTTGAAATGCAAAACTCTCTTCAGCAGCTACTTAGGAATTCGATGGCACTTTCTTTGTACCCTGCCTGCATCTGCTGTTCCTCATCTCATATATTCTGTCAGAACAGACGGGATGAAATGAGCTGCTCTTCAGCAACACCATTTTTTCTTGCTTCGAAACAGGGAATATAGATATCTTGGGAGAACATAACGAATATGCAACTTACTACTTTTTTTTCTTCTCAGTAACCATGTAGCCATGTCTTTCAGCCAAATGGATATCCACTATAACAGCAGTCCATTGACAGATGCTAACAGGCAGTATATTATCCTATGCAGGGGTAATAGTGGTTAACAATATGAATGGTAAGCAATAATTAATATGAAGGTCAACACAGTGTGCAAGTTTTTAGCAATGCCAGTCTTTAGCCTGTCAGGAGATCAAAAAAAGTCCAATAATCACTGGACTGCTGCCCCAAGGAAGCCATAAAACATTACTCCAGAAGGGAAATCGGGGAGACTTGGCCTTAGATTTGGCTCATGGAAAGAAATCAAACCACTTCACCCAGGGGTGGAAATGCCATGCTCTGCAGTGCATTTCTTCTGTGGAGACAGTGATGATAGAGATCTGCTGCCAATGATCCCTGGCCAAAAGTCCAGGTGTGCCGGGAAAACTTTCTGCTTATCCACAGCCTTCACTCAATCTGTCTTAATCTGACAGGATTATTAGGCTCATAGCTATAGAAAATAAAAGTGCTTATGTACAAAGACAATGAATATTACTGCTCAAGATTTATGAGTCTCTTTCAGGAAAAGGAGAACAAAGTACCATGTTCTTATCCGAAAAGAAATTTGTCAATTCTCAGAAGTATAAGGGGCTTTTTCACTTGCATACTGTGGATTATTTAACTGCTGATCTCTTTATATGGACATATATATATTTTATACATGTATGTGTGGGTTACTCATATGGGCAGAATTCCAGACACAGTTTAAAAACTTTTCTACAGAACAAAAAAAAAGGGAACAAAAATCCATTGGATGTATTTTGAGATTTCTTTGAAATAAAAGAGGGAAGGAGATTCTACAAATGACTGAGTAAAGGTGCTACTTACTAAGCAGCTTCCAAATATCTTACAAATGATGTATACCTAGAGGTTTCTCATTATTACTATAACTTAGTTTTTCAAATGTCACGGCGTGAGATGACCTGCTAGAAATAGCAGCTTTGTGATTGCTTTTCTAAGCGACATTTGTGAAGTCTGGTTGCATTTCCATCATTTTAGCTTCCAAATTTTTGTCTCACTAGTTAAACTTCCAGGAAGTTTATATGTTTTCTATGGATGTTTAAGTACTATATGCCCAGTCTTACTCTAGATCACCAGTGGTTTGGCCAATAAACATAATCAACATATTTAAATTTTCAAAGTAAAAACTGATCTGATTGTGGTTTGTGAATCTGTGCTTCAGTTTCTTCTACTTGGTTCACTGAAATAAGACAAGTCCAAATTTATTGTGTTGCAGTGACACAATGGATTACGTTAAATAGAGCTTAGAAAGATAAATAGGAGAAATTAAAGAAAACCTGTCAGTGCTAAGGTATGCTATAGCAAATAATGAAAAATAAATGAGAACGTAAAAAATGTTCAGTTATATACTCTCACAGAAAAGGAAAAAAAAAAAAAGAAAAAGAAGAAAAAGTGGCAAAGGGAGAGAGTATAAAGTGATTTAGATCTGATTTTAGGTATGTATTTCCAATCCGTGGCCAATTTGACAGTATAGCTAAGATGCCAGATGCTAAAAACTAAACAAACATAAAAACCCAAAGTACAAAGGGGTAACCCTTCAGAGAGACTAACTACATTCATTTCACCCCTTTAAATATTTGAAGCTCTCAAACACATTGTTTTAGATTGTATCGGGACAGTATGAAATACATCTTTTAGTTTATATTTCAGTTGTTCATATACTTCATTTGTAGAAGAATAATCATTTTGACCATTACTCAGCAGGAATTGTCTAATAATGCTTTGCTTCATTCTTAAGTATTTCATGAAAATCTTTACTATTCTTGATGTGGAATTACAAATGTTTGGGGCTAAATCCAGTCTATTTGATGAATTGATATGACCCATTATTACCTTTTCATGTCCTAAAAAATGTGATGTTTTAGAACAAAGTGATCCACATTGCAATGAGGAAAAAAAAGGTGTACCTCAAAAACGTATTATCACTGAACAACATCAGGATGCTACAATTCATTTATAAATAATGCATGAAATTGCCTCATTTGAACAATTTCCAAATCTGTCACAATGTCACAGTCTCTGACCAAGTTATTTCAGACATTCTATGCAAGGAGAGTTTAATGCTTTTGATTCAGAAGTGAGACAGAAACATGCTGAAATTGCCACATAAGCAATTACAGTTTAGCAATGGCAATATGCAGTTAAATTGCAATTGAAGCAGCGTGCACACTGCCAGTCTTTGTGTGTCCCACTGGCACGATGCTGGCTGTTCCCAGTGTCTGGAAAGGAAGACATGGCCAGCAGCTACCACAAGCCTCTTGCTCTCTTCGCTGCTCACTTGGCTTGTTGCTCACTTTTGATGTCCTACTGTGATTCTGTGACCACCTGTGTCCATCTCCTCTGAGACTTCTTCTGCTATGGGGTGGAAGGAAGGAAGGAAGGAAGGAAGGAAGGAAGGAAGGAAGGAAGGAAGGAAGGAAGG